>NC_058407.1:82858015-83051928 GCF_002201575.2 Neomonachus schauinslandi | reverse complement strand
ATATATATATATATATATATATATATATATATATATATATATATATACACCATTGTTCTTTCCCCACAAAAGAACCTTATGTGATAAGTATTATGTTCTCTCTCTCTTTTTAAAAATGTTCTCTTTTGTAGAGATGAGGAATCTGATGCTTTGAAAAGCTAAGTACTCTTGGGGCTCTTGGGTGGCTCAGCTGGTTAAGCATCCGACTCTTGATTTTGGCTCAGGTCATGATCTCAGGGACTTGGGATCGAGCCCCGTGTTGGGCTCCATGCTCACTAGGGAGTCTGCTTGAGGATTCCCTCCCTCTCCCTCTGCCCCTCCCCTGGCTTGCACTCTCTCTCTCTAAAATAAAAATAAATAAATCTTTAAAAAAAAGGGGGGGGAAGCTAAGTACTCCTTTTTCTTTTTTTTTTTTTTTTTTTTTCTTTTTATTTTATTTATTTATTTGAGAGAGAGAGAGAGAGAGAGCATGAGAAGGGGGAGGGTCAGAGGGAGAAGCAGACTCCCTGCTGAGCAGGGAGTCCGATGCGGGACTCGATCCCGGGACTCCAGGATCACGACCTGAGCCGAAGGCAGTGGCTTAACCAACTGAGCCACCCAGGCGCCCGGAAGCTAAGTACTCTTGATGACCAACTCATAAGTGGTAAGGTAGCTATTCTGTCTTAGGGTGTAAGGCCCATTCACTTTCCATTTTTGAGGCTGCAGGGTAGAGAGGATAGGAGGAAAAAGACCTGGTCACTTCTTTTTTTTCTTTTTAAAGATTTTATTTACTTATTTGACAGAAAGAGAGCACAAGCAGGGGGAGCAGCAGAGGGAGAGGGAGAAGCAGGCTCCCCGCTGAGCAGGGATTCCTGAGGTGGGGCTCGATCCCAGGACCCTGGGACCATGACCCAAGCCGTAGGCAGCCGCTTAACCAACTGAGCCACCCAGGCGCCCCAAGACCTGGTCACTTCTAATGATATGTCAATTATAGTGAAAGTGATAACAAAAATGAGACTAAATGGGAAATCCAGAATTATTAACTTTTACAATTTTTAAAAAAGATTTTATTTGAGAGAGAAAGCAAGAGAAAGAGAACATGAGGTGGGGGTGCAGAGGGAGAAGCAGACTTCCTACTGAGCAGGGAGCCCGACCTGGGGCTTGATCCCAGGACCCTGAGATCAGGACTTGAGCTGAAGGCAGACGCTTCACCCACTGAGCAACCCAGGCACCCCTGCAATTTTTAATATCATTCCATAGAAAGTACAGTAGTATTTGTTTCTGTTTTTAGAAAGGACACTAACTTTAAGTAATGCATTGCTAATGCTGATATTTTAGCCTGTTTTAAACATTTTATTTCTTTCTAATGTGTTATAAGAATTTTAAATTTCTCCACTACTTGTAGGAAACAGAATTTTTGTCTTTGAACTAAAAGTCATATTACTTTCCATTTTGTTTAGATTTCAGGGCATTTTCACAAACATTTGCTAATTTGGTTCTTGTAATCGCACCGTGAGAGAGAGAAGTGACTATGAGTATCTTATTTTGCACATGATGAGACAGTGGGTGCAAGTCAGAGGTACACAGTGACTCCCTCAAGGTCACGTAGCTGATCTGAGATAGGGTTGAGACTCAGTCTTGCATTTTCTTTTTCAAAACCTTCCTTGTGATGCCTAACCATCCACATATCTTTTTTATTTACTGAAGAGAAGTATTTCATATAGCTATTTGTCTTAAAAGCTTTTTAACTTAAAAGCTAGAAACTGAGGGTGTGTACAAGTTATTTCTGAAATTCCACTTATAAAAAAATGATTCCTAATATAAATTTTAGTTGCCTTACATGGTTGCCATAGCTAAGAGCTATGAGGTTTTCTTATGTTTAAATTTTTGAATAATTGAATGAACAGCAGCATGTACCATGTAAATTTCTTAAATTTAATTAAATGATACTCCTGTATAAAGCACTATTGTGAAATGTGTGTGTAATGATTAAAAGGTTTAGTACATATAGAGTAATTTTGCCTAGTGCTTAAAAGGTCACTAGGAAAAAAAAAAAGTGACAAATATGCTGTTTTAAGCTTTTTTTTTGCCACTTTAAAAATGTCACAGTGAGTGAAAGGGAAAAGCTGCCCGATAGCAGATGAATGGGTATTGACAGCTGCAGCAGTGTTAAATGCTGCGTGGCAGGAAAATCTAGTGAAGAAAAACAAACTGTATTCACGTTTCCATATTGCTTTTTATTAGATTTAAGAGGCTTTAACTTCGATTTGTATCCGAATTTGATAATGAAAGCAGTTTGTCAGATAAGTCCATGTACACACAGAAAAGATAGGTATATAAGACATTTTAATCGTGCACTAAATGTAAAATTATCCTGACAACACATGTGATATTTTATGGTGTCCATATGGTATTGCATATGCAGCTTATAATATACAACTGGTATCTGGATAACATATGATATAGATATAAAGCACACCCTGCAAGCTTGGAATTCTATGGTTACACACGCACACACAGAGGCACGATTTTCATGGTTTCTCTGTGCTGAATATACATTTAACTCCTGCACCCATGTATTCCTATCATGAAGGGTTTGGGTTACTTTCTGGGGGCGTATTAGATTTGGCTTGAACAACTTTTTCCCCAGAAGCCTGGAAGATTCATCATGTTAGATAACCAGGTGTTCTTCATTTGCAAATATTATTACCTTGTAGGATTAGAAGAAGGTTTAATTAGGAGAAAGGAAAATAAACAATGCAGTAAGCAGAAGGTCCCAACAGGTCCTGCTGTCAGGGAAAGCCCTATAGGACACGCGGTCTGTGGGCACTCAGAATGTAAGGGGGACCTTTTAAGCTGGAGACCACGGAGTCTCTGCGGGCAGACTCTGACGCTCAGAGGCGCCCTGAGGCCACTACCTTTTGTTCTTTGTTGTTCTTTAACAAGATGATCTTCCTGCAGAGGAGACCTGACTGATATTTCTCCTGAATAACCATCATTCCCAGGAGAGGCTCATCTTCCAAACATTCAAACTTAATCACTACAGGCAAATCCCTTGTTGCATTTGTCTCCCCCCACCACAGCGGAGCAGAGACCCATCTTTTTTATTCCTGGATGCTCATCACCTAGCACATTTCCTATCATCTAGTAGGTACTCAATAAATACTGAATGGATGAATAATTGCAACTCTATTTCTACCTAAAGTGGAACACCTTTCTGGACTTCTTTAGTACTGGGGTAATTTGTCAGACTTTTGTTGTCTGGGATCACAAATAGATGAATTCTGTCTAGAATTTTCCTGCGTTTTCTCACTTTTAGGACCCTCCTTCTGAAGTAATTCTTTCATACTCTGCTGTCACAGTTCGCTCTGGTAAAATAAGCCCGCGAGTATATCAAAGATGCTATTTCTTCGTATCCTGGGGATTTCTGGTTATACAGATTAAGAAAAGGAATTTGAGAAAGAATTACCAGACATTACCCTGGGTTACATAGCTATAATCTATAAGGAAATAGTGAATAGTGTTAATGGAAAATACCTGCACTTTGGAGTAAAAAAAATTTTTTTTAACTTTGTAAACGTCTTTAGGGAGTGTAAACTGATACCCCAAAATTACATTAACAAAATTACCTTGTTGTATAATTAGAGCATTCTGCCAGCATACATAAATTTTGGAAGTGAATGCTGTCAGTTTTTATTTTTAAAAATATATCTTGTGATGGGTGAATAATAATCACACCTGGAAACAATTTTATAAATAAAAAAATTAAATTGCATGAAATTATATTCAAAGGTGCTAATGAGTGTCAGTATCACTTAAAAAGAGAAAAGATGATTTTTTAGATGCTCAATATGTGCTTATGTGTTAACTAGATGTATTTATGTTTCACAGCCAACTATGCTGTAGTTTAAATGCATAGAGATGGCATTAATGCTGTCTGAGTTATGGTCATTTTTATTATTTTCCATGATAACAATGCTTCTAACCTTTATTACCAAAGAAATGTCTTACTTGTAGGCAGCTCTAGCTATGTAAACATGATACAAAGCATGCATATGACAACTAAAACCCTGTCAACTTGTGCATGATGCCTATTAATGCCTATGTGATGTCAAGCCATAGTAATTCATTTTTTTCCTCACTGAATTAACTGATTTTTCAAATGAAACCAAACATATACCCCACTATTTAGTTTTCTGTTGCCAGAATTGTAAGATTGGTGATGATTTAAAAAATCTCGTTTTTGGTTTCTCATCCCAAGTTACCCTGCAGACCGGTGGGTCACCATGCCCACTTACCCTACCAGCCCCACCACTTCCCCCCATGTTCGTTCACACACCCTTATAGATGATCTCCCTTAGGTATTTTTATGGAAAAAGTAATGATCATATTTCTGAGCTGGCTCACATAAAGGAATTGTTTGGTGTTTTCCAACCTCTATTTCTGAACCAGTAAGGTTAATGTTTATATCCAAGAGGAATAGCAATAAAGCTGATTATTTATTTTCTCTTCTTCCAGCAAGAGTTGAAGCTCACAGCTTTGCTCCTCACACTTCCACCTTTTCTTTATCACTCCTGGGATGGTCTCTAGAAAAATTATAGTAGCAAATCGGTATCTGTCCATGTCCTGCTCTGTTGATCTGCCTGTGGAATGACAGAAAACACATCTCTTGCTACAAAAGGGTTAGAATATGTACGCTTTTTGTGCAGTGGGTGGTGGGAGAAGAGGCTTCTGTGAACCCATCAAAGGCATCTGTGCTATTGAGTTGGGCCAGAGAGAGTTTTTTTTGTCTTCCCGTGAGAGGGTTGAGGTTGGGAGAAGCATCTTAGAAGTGGGGAGTGGCTGTCCTCTCAGAACATATCACTTAATCTGAGGGAATTTGGGGAGGGTAGACTATAATTCTATAAATTAGAATTTGGCTGGAATACTGGGATCAATACATCTCTCTTGGATAAAATTACCAAGGACTGTTAATGATCCCAGGAAGTCTGACTGAGAGCCAGACTTATGGAGCATTTATAACTTACTAAAGCTCTGACTACATAAAACCATTAAGTGAACCCTTCTTTCTTTAATTGGCTTTGCTTGCCAATCATAATGGCCATTTGGATTGGCTATACAGTCAATAGATTCCATCTTTAATAGGTTTGCATATATCAGATTGACCTTTTCCACTCTGTTGTCTTTAAGCATATGGACACAGTGGCATCGGAGTGAATTTCACTCATTTAGTTGGATTTTCTAGGTGGCCTAAATTACTTCTGTGAATATGCTGAGCACTTTTGGGAGTCACATGAACTCTTAAGTAATCAGAAAGCTGTATGGTTTTTGGAGGCCATAACTTAATCTGAGGGAATAGCTGATGTTGTGAGAATAATTTAGGTGCTAAGAAAATTTAGTACCTCAGATAATAACTTACTAACCTGTACCCTGGAGGTTTGAAGAGTTAATGTAATATCCGAAGCTGTGTATGTTACTCCTGGACAGTAGTTTAGCATGCATGGCAGAGAGTTCAGTGAATAACCATAATCTTTTTTTAGTACCTGGATTCACCTTTTGAAATCTATTTTGGACTGGTCTCATTTCTAATTTCAAATTTATAAAATGTGAGCTTCTTGGTAGCATTTTGATCATATTACCACCTTTGAAATCCTTTTGCATTCTCAGTATCTTCTCAGAACTTATAAAATAGCTTTCAAAATTCACTATCACAAAGCCCTTGCTCTAAATCTTGTTTCTATTCTTATTTTTTTCCGAGAAGAAATGACCACTGGTTTTTAACCATGTCACATAACTCTGAAATTTATTCTCTAACATGTCTCAGATTAAAAGAAGTTTTAAGAATATATTTTAAAAGATATATGAGATAAGTGAGTTATGTGAGATATATAAGTTCGTTGTTTTTCCAATTCATATTTTAATGCTGCATATGCTTCGTATGTATACTACATATATATGGTGCTGTTTTTATACTACATACATATATAGTTGATGTAGTAACCATCAAACCTCATTATAATGTTTGCTTCTGGGGAGAAAGGGAGGAGAATTGGGCTGGGAAGGGAAATATAGGAACATTCAACCATATACGTAAGGTTTTCTCTTTCTCAAAAATGATTTGAGGCAAGTATGACAAAATAATAGCATTTATTAAAACTAGGTAGTGGATTCATAGTTTTTGTTATATTTTTATTTGCAGTGCTCTGTGTTTTAAAGAAATTTTTAATGAAGAGAAACCATCTAAAGTGACTTTCCTTGGTTTTGCATTCTTTCTCATCAATTGCTTTTTATTTAACTTCTTAAATTTGTGTCTTCTTTTCTCCTTTAAGATCAGAAAATTACTTTGGCCTGCTTAAAGAATGGTGAAAATCTCATTTAGATCTGGGTTGCAGCATCCTTGCTAATTCATCAAAGCATTTATTTTTTAAACATTAAGTCTGTCCCTCAGGCTGTCACATCTTTCTTCAGGGGTTTCTCTTAGTCTTTAGACGACTCCATCTGCTCTTCTAAAAGGAGAACATCAAACCAGTTTGTTAGACGTGACACAATTAGATCTCAGATGCTCAGTTGCCTGACCATTTGTAAAAGCATTTTCTGGAAATTAGGAAGAGAGCAAAGAACTCTGACTTTCTCTAAGGCTTTTATTTAGCCTTGATTTTGTGTGACTTTGGATTTTCTTTCTCTTCAACTTCTTCAATTGGGAACATGATTAATTTTTGTTCAAAGTCTTCCTTCTCAAATAGTACTATGGTTGTTTTTATATATTTATTTTATTATTTCATTTCCTCACTCAGTCACACCACTCAACTTATTGAAGCATGGTATGTTAGGAAAACCAACTTTTTCTTTTATTCTTAACTGAAGTGTAGTTGGTTGAATGGAAGTAGACAAATCTCTTGTACAGAAGCCTTGTTTAGTAAAATGAGAAATCATTAACAAAAATTACTCTTCCAGGAAGGTAAATCTCTGACTCTTCCCTCACTCCCCCATCCTCATTCTGACATATTTTTTAAATTGAAGTATAATTGGGCTCCTGGGTGGCTCAGTTGGTTAAGCGATTGCCTTCGGCTCAGGTCATGATCCTGGAGTCCCGGGATCGAGTCCCGCATCGGGCTCCCTGCTCAGCGGGGAGTCTGCTTCTCCCTCTGACCCTCCCCCCCTCTCATGCTCTCTCTATCTCATTCTCTCTCTCAAATAAATAAATAAAATCTTTAAAAAAAAGAAAAAATAAATTGAGGTAAAATTGACATATAATATTATATTAGTTTCAGGTGTACAACATGATTTGATATTTGTCTATATTGTGAAATGATCGCCAGGATTAAGTCCTACATCCATCACTACACATATTACAAATACTTTTTTATTTGTGATGAGAACTTTTAAAATCTACTCTCTTCAAGACTTTCAAATGTACAATATAGTATTATTAACTATTCTGTATGTTACATCCCATGATTTATTTATTTTATAATTGGAAGTTCTGTACATTTCAACCACTTCCATTTAATCCGTTCCTCACCCCCGCCTCTGGCAAATGCTAATCTATTCTCTGTAACTGTGAGCTCATTATTCTTTTTTCTTTTTTTTAGATTCCATACCACTGGTTATTAATCAATGGTTATTTCTCCTTCTCTTTTATTTCTTCCTTTTTTTGTTTAATTATATACTTTAGAATTTATGGCAACAATCCATAGTCCAGAAATAAGATCTCCCTGGTTTTAAAAAATTGCATGGGCCTGAAGAAACAGGAATGAAAAAAATAAGCACACATACATTTCGTTAGATACAAAATAGGTATTTCATCTTGAAAGGCCAGGAAGTAACAGAATCTCAGTACTTTGGCGTGGTCACCATGTAAATGACACAAAAGCAAACAGACAGACTTGATTTATCCCAACTCACAAAACATTGATGTATAAATCAGAATGCTAATTTATTAATTTACTCTGAGAAAGCTGGGAAGTGATGCCAAGGGTTCCTCCATTCTCTCCTTATAGAGGGAAGAAAAACCTAACAGATGAAATTATTGCAACTGTGTGAGGTGATGTATATTAACTAAACTTATTGTGGTAATCATTTTTTTTTTTAAGATTTTATTTATTTGCAAGAGAGAGAATGAGAGACAGAGAGCATGAGAGGGAGGGGTGTCAGAGGGAGAAGCAGACTCCCTGCTGAGCAGGGAGCCCAATGTGGGACTCGATTCCGGGACTCCAGGATCATGACCTGAGCCGAAGGCAGTTGCTTAACCAACTGAGCCACCCAGGCGCCCTGTGGTAATCATTTTGCAACATATACATATCTCAAATCATTATGTTGTATACCTTAAACTAATACAGTCAATTATATCTCAATAAAACCGGGAAAGATAGCTAGAGTTTCAGAGTACACAGCCATAGGGGAGAAAAGACTTTAAAAATGAAATTATAACCAGAAGGTTGGTAATTATGGTATGAGAGCAAGAGCAGTTGGTTGGATGACCTTGATCTGAAACACCCCTCCTAAGGCCAAGTTATTTTGACTTCTCACACCTTTTGGCCACAGTGTTGCCCCCTCTGGATTATCCTGGATAAACTGTAAGAAATTCTTTCTCTTTGGACTCACATTTTCTAGGCTTCTAGGTGTTCTATCTTTTTTTCAGACTGGCCTAAGTAGAACTAAACATGACCACGGATTATGTTAATACTTCATATAATGTTTGTAAAACATTACATGGGTAGAGAGGAACAAATGTTAGTTGCTTGTAATAGGAAGTATGTATACACATCTTAGTGGCAAAAACTTGGGCTCTGCAGCCAGCCCGCCTGGACTTGAACTCCACTTCTGCCCCTTACTAGTTGTATGGCCTTGGGTGAGTTACTGATCCTCTTTGTGCTTTACTTGGCTTAAGATAAAATGGGGACTATAATTGTACCAATTTAATAGGATTTTTGCTAGGATGGAATTAGATGAAGCAAAATGACACTGAGTATGCATTTAACACTGCTTATTTTTGGTAAGATTTCATGTATCAGTCATGATTGGTCTTTTGTTTCTGCTGAAATTAAACTATTCATTTAATTTTTCTCTTTATGTTACAGGTGGCCCCTCCACCTTGTCATGCATTTCTTGCTGATAATTTTGCTAATATTTTTCCTTTGCACTTGTGCATTTCAGGTTTGGGAACATACCATCTATAAAATCTATAGGTTATTGTTATAATAAAATAAGACTCCCAACAATATAAACTAACCATTCACTATTATGTATACTCCTTCTTATAAAGCATGATAATTAGGGTAAATGCTCAGTAGTTTACACAAGAGATAATAATTTGTGTTTCTTTTATGAAGCCAGGGAGATAACCTCATTAGTTCTCTAGCAAATAATGAATGGCACTGATATTTTCCCGAGGCAATGTATACATTTTAATCATCATTATTACAGTATATATATATATCCATACAGGGTTAAAGAGAAACTTTCTGGACAAAATCTTCCTGAGTGCTGGAATTCCTTTCCCTTCCTTGGCCCTCATGCACTTCCCTTTCCACAGTCCTGTCCTGTGGGTCATCTTCTCTCAAGAGTCCCTTCCAATGCTGCAGGATTCAGCAACTCCAAGAGGTGCTTTTCACATTGCCTTCTGTGTTAACTATGCTTCTGGAAGTGTGTGAAGCAGCTGCCCTGAGAGTCACGTCCCAGCAGCGTCCAGCTTCCTCCTCCTCATCTTCCCACCTGCCCCTTGATTGGTGCCTTGAGGCTTGTGGCAACAGTGCCACTGTCATAATAGGGGAGGCAGGAAACTATTACACATCACGTCTCTGGTGAAGAGTGAGAAATAGGAAATAGCCATAGTTTTTTTTTTTTTTTTTTTCCCTCCAAACTTTGAGTTCTGTTCTCTTTAAGCACAGAAATGCTTGTATAAAACTTGGGCTCAAAAGATAACTTCAGGAGCTTAAAATGAGAGATTTGCATAGCTTCTGAACCAGTAACCTAGGTGAATAGATTCAGTTGCTCAGACCTTCCAATGGTATTTTCAGAGAAGGGACAATCTCCTTGAGCGTTCTGTGGCCGCCATTAGTATGACAGCCATGACGGAGAAGGATGGTTGACCAGGCACAAGGGAGAGGGTGGGCATAGTATGAATCATCTTGGTATCTTCAGGGTTTGTGAGTCTTGGAACAGAAGGGGAGGGTTTAGAGTGGGTAGAAAGAGGGAGAGAGGAAAAGGGTGGCTAATTGGTGAAATCTGCTTGAGGGGCCAGTGATGCCTGAATGCTCTCCTTTACACTTCAGAATTCTTGGGAAATAGGCCTCCTGTGGTTGTAGCCAACAGTCTCACCTCCAGGATATGAAGGCCCTTGAGAAGGAGCCATAAGGGGAGGAGACTTCACAAGCCTTCTTACCTCACCTCATAAAGCCATATGGATGGACATAATATGATTTCAAGGGTCGGAGACAGTTTCTGTTCCCTTCTTCCACTTGCTTGCTGATTCTTGAAACTTTTCTTTTGTTTTTGTTTTTAGACAGGAGATAAAAGCTTTCATTTTACAAAGGAAAAAGGGAATGGGACAGTGGAGTACTCCTTGGGTGGTCATCTACCCTCCCAATATTGCCTTGCCTGTTTAGCCCAAGACTTCCTTTTCCCTTGCTAGTCATCTGCCCCAACACTTCTAACTGACGCCCCAGTCTGGAGCCTCCTTATTGACATGAAACATTAGATTGCCCAGGATGGTGGTTCTCAAAATGTGATCCATGGACCAGCAGCATCAGCGTCACCTAAGGACATGTTAGAAATGCAGACTCTTCAGCCCCATCCTAGACTACTGAGTCAGAACCTACATTTTAACAAGATATCCAGGTAATTTGCATGAACATTAAAGATTGAGAAGCTCTGGCCTGGAATACTTCTTCATAACCGGCCTTAACTAAAATCTGATTTGTAGATAATGGTAATCATTATTGCATTTTTAAATAGCTCAATAATTAGTGATTTTATCATGTCCATAGCAAGTATTTATTGAGCACCTACTATATTCTATTTTTTTTTAAGATTTTTTATTTTTAAGTAATCTCTACACCCAACGTGGGGCTTGAACTCACAACCCCAAGATCAAGAGTCGCCTGCTCTACCAACTAAGCCAGCCAGGTACCCCTTAGTGCCTACTATATTTTTGGTACTATATGTGCTAGGAGTTGGGGATATAGGAATAGCAGTCCTTGCACCACAAAGCTCTCAGCATAGAAGTCTTATAAAAGCAAAACAAAAAAATACACGCAACAAAAAACCATAATTTTTTCCCAAGCTTGTTCAAAGCTATGTCCTTTAATTAGTGCTGTATTTTTCTCCTCATGTCTTTTACTTTTCTTCCATAATCCAGGGACTTTATGAGGAAAAAAATCAACCTTGAAATGTTAGCCTCTTTCTATTTCTCTCCCACTTCATAATTTATTGCATTGCCAGTATAAGCTTCTGGATGTAGTAATCTCAGGCCTAAATAGAAAAGCAAATACATAAAATTTTTCAAAAATATCAGATTTTTGAGAGTATTTGTTGTTCCACTTCCTCAGATTATTTTCCATGTATGCATCTCGTCTTCAATTAGCAATGTTTCTCTCATTATTACATCTTCTGGAATTTTATTTGTTTTAGGTTTTGTGTGTGTGTGTGCATGTGTGTGTGTGTGTGTGTGTCTGTGTGGAGGGTGGTCAGGGGAGAGGAAAGGAAATGATTGTACATATTTATTGAGCTCAACTAAGCCTCTTTAAGTTTTAAAGATACCAGAAGGATACTTTAAAAAAAAGATCATGGACAATAGCATCACAGGGTAGGGCCCCAAGAATACCATTACAGCAGGACCTTAGTGTGTTCGTGGGAGCTTAGGAAGACTGATTCTGGTGATTTCAGGAGAAGACTTGGGAGAGTGGGTTAAAGAAGCCTCATCTGTGGGAAACAGCTGCTTCTTCTGTTGCCGGGGACGCTGCCATCCTTTGGAGTCAAAACCTCTGATTGATTTGAGTTTTTAGCTCTCTTGGTCAATAACAGATGATATGAAAAAACTGATCATTTTACCTTATGGGAAGTTATGGCATTTCTCTTATTTTTGAGATAGCTTTCTAGCATATTTCACAACAGTTTCTAGGATGTTTCAAAGACAGTTTTGTGTGTATGATTTTGTGTCACATTCTGCCATTACACTTTTCCTAGAAACCTATACTAATATAGTTACCAACAGCAGAGTAAATGAAATTTCCAGTATTTTGGCTTTTATTCGGTAGGTCTGGCCATTTTTGACTTTTGCTGCCCTTGTCCGCTGGTGTATCTGCTACGGTGCTGACCCAGCCAGTTGCTTTGGTTTGGAGAAGAGTGAGTAGCATTTGCGTTGCTTATTCAGCATGTTATTTCTCTTTGGAGCAAAGTGGTCAATTTTTGAATTGATTTTAGGATGGTTTTTAATGATTTATAAAGCAGCATTTAATCCTATACATCAGGTTTTGCCTGCCTCATGAAATCAGCTACTACATGAAATTGTCTAAGGCTACATCAATCATCCACTAAAAACAAACACAGAAAGTAACTCTTTGAAGATTCTGTGGCAGCCTCTGCCTACAACCAAAGTTTCCTGTGTGGTCATTTGACTTTTCAAAAATTGAATTTCAGTGATTTCATCCTGTCAAATATTTCAAAAAATTGAAAATATGACTTCTTCCAATATAATGTGAACATGTATCAAAGAAATCATTTGTATCTCTGCTGGATAAAAATCTATAAATTAGAGTGTAACTTCAGAGTCTGGGTTTTAATAAATGGTAAATAGTAAGTCAAGCAAAAGTACATTCTTGTAGAGAATTAAATAGACCTTGGGCAGACCTATTAGAGGACCCTACAGTGTGACATTGAAAAGATAAGCTGTTATCCTTTTGCTTTATTTTCAGGTTTTGGGAAAAAATTTTTTTTTAAACAAATCACTTCCCCCTGATGATTGTAAGTCATCTCCAAAAGTTATTCTTGATCACATGAAAGTTTGGTCACATTGTGTCTTGTCCTGGTTATTTACACTGATGCCACAAAGAATGTTAATTTGCACATACAGGCCTCTTTGGAATATGGTCAACAAATCTAGAGCCATTCAGTGTTGAGCAGCTATTAAACCAGAGAATTAACTTCTACCTTGTCACCATCTGCATCTCTAATTGCACATACATTACCCATTTCAGTGTTATTCCACTAGTCCTTTAGGCTCTGTTCCCTTTTTTTCAGTGTTTTATTTTCTCTTTTCTTCAGATTGTATAATTTCTATTGTCGGTCATCTAAGTTTCCTGATTCTGTTATTTGCTTTAAAAAATAATTAAGTGTGGTGATTAACATAACAATAAAAAATTAAAAAAAATAATTAAGTGTATACAAATTCAGCACAAAGCACAGAAAGTTATTCTGGTGAGATACAGAATTTCTGTTAGATGGGCAGATAACAGAAAATATAAAGAATACCTTTTTACTACCTATTATTAAAAGCAAACTAAGTACTCTGAGGGAGAATCATTTCAGAGAGAAAACTCAACTCTGGTGTTTTATAAAAACATCATATTTTGAATTAGTGCATCAAACTAAGCATTTGTTGATCTTCTTTTTACATATTTCATTTCTTCTTTTTAGGTTCCTTGCTTGCAAATATTCAAAACCAAAGCAAATAAAGCTTACTTTCTGAAACCTTCTGCAACTTTCTATATCCATTTAAATTTTGTCTTTCACTATTCCCTTCCTATTCAGGAACAACAAGACACTTTACTTTAAAACAAAACCACTCTTTTTTTTTTCTTTTGGAAGAAAAAAACACACTGGGGTGCCTGGGTGGCGCAGTTGATTAAGGTTCTGACTCTTGGTTTTGGCTCAGGTCATGATTCAGGGTCATGAGATCGAGCCCCATGTGAGGTTCCCCACTCAGTGCCAGGTCTGCTTGAGATTCTTTCCCTCCCCCCCTGTCTTGTCCCCTGCGCACTCTCTCTCTCTCTCAAGTAAATAAATAAATAAATCTTTTAAAAAACACACACACATCCCAATTTTTCCATACACATTTGTACTTCTCTGCTGTAATTGTTCTAGTATAGCTTCAACAACTCAGCATTTAACCAAAGGAACTAACTTCTGTTAATCAGAGAGAACCTGCAGGTAAGTCACTGTGACTGTCTATGATACACAAACATTTTAGTGACCACAAAACTCATGAGCACACACATCCTCTACAGTCACACACAGCTTTTTATACCTTCTGAAAGTAGCAAAAACATACACATTTGTTAACAGAGCACAGAGGCATAGCCTCTCTACAATGTGCAAGAAAAAGAAAGAAAATCACATATATTAAAACTATACCACAACTGGAACTAATGTGACATTGTGTGTCAACTGCCCTCAAATAAAAGAAATTGAAAAGAAATAAAACTATGCTTACTTAGTTAGATATTATATAAGTATCCAAGAATTATCCACTAGTTAACTCAATTTCATATTCATTTTTTGTCTTAAAGTTAAGAAAAGATCTTGAAAAACAAGCTGCAGCAGACACATTATAGGACATAATTACTGTTGATACAAAATGTTTATCAGCTTTATAATTATAATTCTATTTAGTTGAACATATAATTTTCCTCAATTTAAAAAACTATATAAAGTGAAAGTAACTTACCTGAATTTATAAATCAGTATAAAATGTCTAGAATCTTCAGATTCCTAGTTTCTTTGTGAGAAGAAAATAGAAATCTGAAAAAAGTATGCTTTATTATATTCCAAATTGATAAAATTAGGGAAAAGACATGAAGCTCTTTTTAAGCAAAATTATGAAAATCTGTTGTGATTTGTCTAATAATATTCACTTTAATTACATGAACTTGAATCATTATAAAAAAATGCTTCTGAACTAGAAGTATCTGTGAAAAGTTTTGTTTTGTTTTTTACAGGGGGAGGGGCAGAGGGAGAGGGGAGAGAGAATCACAAGGAGCCTCCATGCGCAGCACAGAGCCCGACTCGGGGCTCAATCTCGCAATCCTAAGATCATGACCTGAGCTGAAATCAAGAGCCAGACGCTTAACTGACTGAGCCACCCAGGCACCCCAGTTTTTTGTTTTTTAAAGGCTAGCACACTCAGAGTATTAGAAGTTCAGTTTATTTTATATGAATTTTAGAAATATTAAATTTATGCAAATCCTTATTGGTCTATATAACCAAACAGAACAGAGCTTCTTTAAGAGGTTTTGTAGTTTAATGTATTAATACCCTCCAGAGGTAGGAAAATATTTCATGCTTACACATGAAAGGAAAATGCTTTTCTCAGTTTTTTTTTTAAAGATTTTATTTATTCATTCGAGACACAGAGATATATATATATATATATATAGAGAGAGGGAGCACGAGCAGGGGGAGAGGCAGAGGGAGAAGCAGGCTCCCCGCTGAGCCAGAAGCCAGACATGGGGCTTGATCCCAGGACCCCGGGATCATGACCCGAGCCGAAGGCAGACGCTTAACCATCTGAGCCACCCAGGTGCCCCTCTCAGTTTTTGATACAGAGACAGAAAGCTTGCATCTTCAACTCTATAACTAGACATAGGTCTGTAGTAAAAAGAAACAAAAAAACTCACCAGTCTAGATCTTAAAGATATTTTCTCCTCTCAGTTTTTTTTCCTAATTGGGTTGAACTCAAAAGTACACAAAACAATAATCCAAAAAGTCAAACAAACTAGATTTTCTGTTGTCACTCACTTGACAAAAAGTAAGTCCCATTATATAGACAGAGATCCAAATTGGTCATACAGTGAAATCAGATTTCCAGTCACTGTCTGTACCAGTGGGGAATAACTAATCAGCCATGTGAACACCAGACTCCTCTATATGTGGAATGATTTCTAGTTACTTAGTTGAGATTGATCTCATGGTTAATTATTTGATAATCCTTAGGTTGCATGGTAGAAGACATGACCCAAACCACATAATGGATAAAATACAGAAAGAATAACAGCCAGAAACAAAAATAAAGACATAAAATCAGAAGAATAAAAAACAGAGACTCAATGAAGGAATAGTTACATTATTGCCCTTGGGATTTACTCCAGGACTCAAAAAGAGATGCTTCCTGGGAAGTGGGGGGGAAAACTCATAGGTTGTACTTCTTGGATAATACAGTAGAATAGACTCCAGCAGATGAGTCCATTTCAGTGGAGAAAACTCACAAATTATTGAACATATTTATCAAAAAGTTAAAAAATGATTCTTTTGCAAACATAAAGTAAGAATGTATCAAAGATTTATTTAACTCATTAATGAGGGATCCAGCTGGAAGGTACAGTTGGTTAATTAATTAATTAAAAGATTTTATTTATTTATTTGACAGAGAGAGACACAGTGAGAGAGGCAACACAAGCAGGGGGGAGTGGGAGAGGGAGAAGCAGGCTTCCCGCCAAGCAGGGAGCCCGATGTGGGGCTCGACCCCAGGACTCTGGGACCATGACCTGAGCCAAAGGCAGATGCTTAACGACTGAGCCACCCAGGTGCCCCTAAAGTTGGTTGATTTAAAGAAGAATTCAAGGAACAAAGATTTATATAGTCATTTCATGAAAGGCATGATGAAATAAACTTGCTATTAAATAAGAGACAGAACAAGTTATGTCTTATGGAGAAATACAACTATAAGCATTAGGGTTATTTTTTTCTATTGTAGAGAATCACCACTTATCAGAGAGAAATCCACAAATTAAATGTATCTTCATAGAGTATGGGCTATAATGAGCAGTAAATAATGAGTCAAACAAAGATATATTTCCCCAGAAAATTAAATAGATTTTGGGCAGATCTGTTGGACAATGTTCCAGTATGACATTGAAAAGTAATTCTGGCTTCTTTTGCCTTATTTCCAAGTTTTGGATGATTTCCCTGAATAGTTCTAACATCTTAGAGTGTTTATAAATTTTAGTCAGCATTTTTCAATATTGTAAAGGCTTAGAGAAATGATTGAATAATATTTGTTTGCTACATCATGACATACTGCTTTTATGTCCTTGAAATTCTTTGTTAATTTACAAAGACATCAAACAAACAAAAAACCCTCTTAAATACAGAGAATAAGCTGGTGGTTGTCAGAGGGGAGGTGCAGGAAGGGATGGGCAAAATAGGTGAAAGGGATTAAGAGGTACAGACTTCCAGTTATAAAATAAATAATTCACAGAGATGAAAAGTACAGCACAGGAAATATAGTGGATAACATGGTAATAATGTTGCATGGTGACGTGACTACACTTATTGTGGTGAGCATTGAGTAATGTAGAAAATTGCTGAATTAATGTGTTGTACACCTGAAACTAATATAATGTTGTGAGTTAATTATACTTCAATAATAAAAAAAATTAATTTACACAGAAAGTTCCAAAATTTGATATGGCATTTGATTTGTTAAACTTTATGTTGATCAAGGGAGGTCCATCATTTATTTGTACTATTTAAATTTTCAGTGGTCATTTTAAAAAATGTCCACAAATTCTTTGATCCTTCTTTCACTTTAAGAGGTTGAGGTTGGGCGCCTGGGTGGCTCAGTTGGTTAAGCGACTGCCTTCGGCTCAGGTCATGATCCCAAGGTCCTGGGATCGAGTCCCACATCGGGCTCCCGGCTCAGCGGGGAGCCTGCTTCTCCCTCTGACCCTCTCCTCTCTCATGCTGTTTCTCTCTCGCTCGCTCTCTAATAAATAGATAAATAAAATATTTAAAAAAAAAAAAAAGAGGTTGAGGTTAATTGCCGTCATCTTGGGTATGGCCTGGACCTAATGACTTGCTTATACCATAAAAGGTATTTATTTGGCTTCCTTTCAAATCACTTGTTCTGGGGGAAGCCAGCAGCCATGTTGTGAGGACACTCAAGCAGCCCAAGTAGTGAGGAACTGAAGCCTTTTGCCAAAAGCCAGCAGAAAGCTGAGGCCTCTGACCAATATCCATGTAAATAAAATAGAGCCTCTGGCTCTAGTCAAACTTTCAGATAACTGCAGCCCCTACTGACATGTCTTTTGAAACTTCATGAGAGACCTTGAACCATACCTCTCAGCTAAGCTGCTACTGAATTCCTGACCCACAGTAACTATAAAATGATAAGTGTTTGTTGCCTTAAGTGGCTAAGTTTAGAAGTAATTTGTTACATAGCAATTTATATTTAACATAAGACTTAATAAATTTTTTTTCTCCTTTTTTTTGGAAGCTGGCAAAGTAGAATTTTGTTCCTGCTATTAAATAAACCAATTTTCTCAAACACTAGAGATAAGGAGCTTATAATATCTTGTGTGACTTACTCATCGCTTGGTTCTCAGCTGACTTTGAGTATGGTGGCCTCCTGGTTATAACTTGCTCACTGGGCATTGCTCAAGGCTAGTTAGGATGGACTTCTGAGTCTACATCCAGAGCATATAGGCTAAGAGGACGCACATCATATTCTTTCAGACAAAACCCCTATAGTGGTTATCTGTTATGACATGAAACACAGCTTGGACACTAAAGCTGGGTTTGATTCCCTTGTCTGAAGTTTGAGCCTTGTGTTCTTTTGGACAACTTTTATACCCCCAGCCCCATGCTTAATAGACTGAAACATGTATCCATTTATTAAATGTGACATATTTACACTGGTAGAAATGTATTTTTGGGCCACTTATGAAAGTAGATTCAGTTTTCCCATTTATTTGTTAGACTGGGGAAGATCTATTTAATGCAGTAGAAAAATAAAGAAGTTCCTGACCAGGTGATGAATGAGCATGGGCTGCTGTCTCCCTCCAGTCTAACCCTGGAGAATCAAATAAAGAAGAAACAGTGTATGAATAACTAAAGTAATAACTGTGAGAAATTCTCAAGAAGGTAGTTGTGACCTGGTGTGTGTGTGTGTGTGTGTGTGTGATTGTGTATTGGGTAATAAGTTGGGAGGGAACTTTTGAATTTTGATGTTTTCTCTTTGGATACATTGCCCTGGGTAATTTTGTTTACTTCCATTTAACTCTGAAACAGAAAAAAATGGTAGTTGCCAGTCTAGTATCTCAAGGGCTTGTGGGGCAACATCAGGGCAATGCCAGAGACTGGCTTGAATGAAGAACAGATAACAAAGAATGACTTGTTGCCCCTCAAGCATTCCTTCCTGCTCATTTGTCCATCCCTATACACTCCAAATTATGTTAATATGTCAAGAAAGAAGAGCCGTCAGAAGAGAGCAGTTTCAAGGTTGGAGGAGTAGAAATATTCTCTGAGAGCTGGGGTCACAGGAAGGAGGGCCGGTCAAGATACTGAACTCCCTGGCCTGGGGTGCAATCACCCCTTCTTCATAAACCTAAGAACACAAGCTGAGTTATAATCTTTGCCCTTCTCACATTTCCACTAAGATAATTCCTATAGGGTAAAGTAAGCTTCAATGGCAGGTAGTTGAAAGCACAAAATAGAGTGCCTAAAGGAGAAAACACACTGGACTATCTATAATAGGCAAATCAGAATTAATGAAATGGATTAAGAATTTAAAATAAATGTAATAAATGTTCTCAAAGAGAGGAAAAAATATTGGTTGCATGAAGCATGAGGAGCAATTATAATAAAGAGCCAAGTAGAAACAGTGGGTATAAAAATTAACAATGGAAATAAAGAATTTCAATGAGGGGTAATTAACACAAGGGTCATAGGCAAAGAATAAATTAGTAAACTGGAAGATCAGGCTAAGAGTATCTCCCAGAAGAACAGGTAGGAATAAGAAACAACAATGAAAAATATAAGAGAAAACATTGTGAGACGGGAGATGAATAAGAAGTGCTAATATACCTATTGTAGAGTCTCAGAAAGACAGGAAAGGGGAGGAATTTAACAGAGATGAGGAAACAATTGAGAAATAATGACAAAGGGTTCACTAGAGTTAAGAAAAAAATGAATGATAGTTATATGAAACAGCTTATGGAATACCAAACAGGTTAAAGAAGGAAAACCTCATACCTAGAAGTGTGACATTTAAGAATATCAAATTTAAAGAGAAAAATGTAAAATTCTAAAAGTTTCTTAATATGAAGATGATCCACAAAATTAAAAATATCACACTTAAAAGTACACTTCTTGATAGCAACACTGGAGGCAAGAAGACAATGAAGTAAATAGTGTCAATATGTTAAAGAAAAATGACTTCAAACTATAGTGTTTTTAAAGATTTACTTATTTGCAAGAGAAAGAGCATGCGCAAGCAGAGGGAGGGGTAGAGGGAGAGGGAGAGAGAGAATCTGAAGCAGACTCTGGGCTGGGGAGGCCATTGGGGGGCTCTATCCCATGACCTTGAGGTCATGACCTGAGCTGAAACCGATTCAGACATTTAACTGACTGAGCCACCCAGCCACCCCTAAACTATAGCGTTTTTTTTTTTTTTTAAAGATTTTGTTTATTTGACGGAGAGAGAGAGAGAAAGTGAGCACAAGCAGGGAGAGAGAGAGAGAGCACAAGCAGGGGGAGCAGCAGAGGGAGAGGGAGAAGCAGGCTCCCCACTGAGTAGGAAGCAGGACTTGGGATCATGACTTGAGCTGAAGGCAGATGCTTAACTGACTGAGCCACCCAGGTGCCCCAACTATTTTGTTTTTAAAGAGCAACTACCATTTATTAAGTCCTTGGTTAATACAATATTTCAGTAATGTGCATGTATCATCAATTGCCCTGACAATGCTGCATGTTAGATGTTAACATTCTTTCATTACAAGTAAGGAAAGTGAGGCTCACAGGTGTTAAGCAATTTGCTTGAGGTAACCCAGATGGGTGAGGGAGGATGAGGATTGAAGCTCAAATCTAATTCCGAAGTTTTTCAAACTATAATTTTATATTCAGCTAAACTACCTTTTAAATATAAGATCATCACAAAGATAGTTTAATTTTTTTAATTTTAATTTTTAAAATTTTTATTTTTGACAAAGATCGTTTTAGTCATGACATGGCCTTAGAAATTTTGACACCTAAAGGCCATGTTTTAAAGCTGTCTTGGAAGAAATGCTCTAGGAGGGAGAGAAATAAATTCAGGAGGATGCTTTGATTGATATATGAAGTATGGGTCATGAATAACTTAGGAAAGTTTATTATGAATCAAACAAGAAAAGGCTCCTCATAAAGAAACAGAAGTATATAATTTGTAATTACGATTAAATTCTAGGCTGTATCAACATGCTCAGGGATGGGAGGTAGGGTACAGCAACCAGAGGGAGAATATGATAAAATACTTTTTCATTTTGTGGGAAAATATCCTCCCCTACTCAGCTGTATTGAGATATAATTGACATGTAATACTGTGTAAGTTTCTGGTGTACAGTGTGATGATTTGATATATTGTGAAATGGGTATCACAGTACAGTTAGTTAACACATCTATCACCTCACTTCGTTGCCATCTTTGTGTGTGTGTGTGTGTGTGTGTGTGTGGTGAGACTTTTTAAGATTTATTCTCTTAGCAGCTTTCAAGTATACAATACAGTATTAATAACTATGGTCACTGGGCTGTACAATAGGTTCTAGGACTTACTCATCTTATAACCGGAAGTTGTCCCTTTGATCACCGTCACCCATTTCCCCCACCCCTTTGCTCCTGGCAACCGCCAATCTACTCTGTTTCTATGAGGTTTTCTTTTTTCAAGAGTCCACATATAAAAGCTTTCTAGTTTGACCTAGTCCCACTAGTTTATTTTTGCTCTTGTTGCTTGTGCTTTTGGCGTCATATCCAGAAAATTATTGCCAAGACCAGTGTCAAGGAGCTTTTGCTGTAGGGAAAATTCTTAAGTATTGAAAGTTTAGTAAATTGATGTGGATGAATGAACGTGAATATGGATCTTAATAAGATAAGGTTATCCACCAGAAATACAAATAAATGCATAAAATTTTCTTTAGCAGAATAAATTTTGACTTATGAAATAAAAGTCAGTAAAGTAGGGAAAGAAGTATAAAAATATAATGAAGAGAAAATATGAAATAAGGTGGCAGAAATATCTTAGATTATATTAAAAATACAGCAGTATATTGTCAATAAGACATAGAAGTTATAAAGAAGTGAAACTACTTATTAGGTAAATGTGACCTAAAATGATTAGGAGGAAGCAACTTTAATATCAGACAAATAGAATTCAAGACCAAAGTCATAAAAGATGAAGAGATATTGTACATGGCAAAAAAGGAAAAGAGACAAAAATGATATGATAATAAATATATATTCATACTTAACAATGTAGATTCAAAATATACATGGCAACAACTGATAGATTTATGAGGTGAGACAGATGGGTCAATAATCATAGTTTGAGATTTTAATTCACTGTTCTTAGAAAGAGAATTAAGGTTAAGTGTGGAAAATTTGAATAGTAAAATTAATTTGCTTAAACTTATATAAAAGATGTATTATTGGATATAAAGTTTTAAAAGTGTCATACATATTATTTGTATATTATAAATCTACATATCTACATAGATTTATTCAGTAAGCAGGAAGTACACATTCTTATAAAAACACAAGGAACATACAAAAAAACCATGACTTTTTAAGGAAATTTTATTTTTATTATTTTTTTAAAGATTTTATTTATTTGAGAGAGAGAGAGAGAGCATGAGCAGGGAGAGGGGCAGAGGGTGAAGCTGACTCCCCACAGAGCGGGGAGCCTGATTCAGGGCTCGATCCCAGGACGCTGAGGTCATGACTTGAGCTGAAGGCAGATGCTTAACCAACTGAGCCGCCCCTTAAGGAAATATTAGTAAATTAAGATCACAGTGACCATATCCTCAGTCCACCAATCAATAATAAAAATGTGCTAAAATAAAAAACACAAGAGACAACAAGTGTTGGCAAGGGTATAGAGAAAAAGGAACTCTCGTGCATGGTTGGTGGGAATGCAGACTGGTGCAGCCACTGTGGAAAATAGTATGGAGGTTCCTCAAAAAATTAAAAATAGAAGTATCCTATAATTTAGTAATTGCACTACTGTGTATTTACTCAAAGAACACAAAAAACTAATTCTAAAGGTTACATGCACTCCTATGTTTATTGCAACATTGTTTACAATAGCCAAATTATGGAAGCAGCCCAAGTATCCATGGATAGATGAATGGAAGATGTGGTTTATATATAAAATGGAATATTATTTAGCCAGAAAGTGAATGAAATTTTGCCATTTGCAGCAACATGGATGGAGCTAGAGAGTATTATGCTAAGCAAAATAGGTCAGAGAAAGACAAATACCAAATGATTTCACTCATGTGGAACTTAAGAAATAAAAATGAACAATGGAACAATAAAGGGACAAAGCAAGAAACAGACTCTTAACTCTAGAGAACAAACTGATGGTTACCAGCAAGGAGGTGGGTCGGGGGATGGGTGAAATAGGTGAAAGGGATTAAGAGTACGTTCATAATGATGAGCACTGAGTAATATACAGAATTGTTGAATCACTATATTGTACACATGAAACCAAGATAACACTATGTTAACTACACTGGAGTTAAAGTAAAAAAATAAAATAATAAAAGAGTAACTTTCAAATGTACATAAATTTGGAACCAGTATTACTGCACATATCCTTATAGTAAGTATAAAATATTAATAAAACAGAAAGATAATTAGAATTGATGAATGTGGAAATGTACATAATGGAATATGTATAATGCAGTTAAAATAGTACTTTGAGGGAAGTTTTATTAAAAACAAGTGAGCTAGGGAACCTGGGTGGCTCAGTCGATTTAGTGGCTGACTTTTGATCTCAGCTTAGGTCTTGATCTCATGGTTGTGAGTTCGAGCCCCACATAAAAAAACAAAAAACAACAAACAAAACAACTAAATGAACTAAACACTTAGATCAAAAAATTGGAAAAATACTGATAGAGAAGACCTTTCTAAAGGAAAGAAAATAAAAAGCATAAGGGCAGAAATAAATAGGTGACAAAAAAAGAGATTAACAGAACCCAAAACTATTTCTATGAAAAAATTAGTAAGGTAAAAGAGAGGTGCAAATAAAATAAAAATTAAAAATGAAGACATGACTATAGATATGAGGTTTAAAAAATGTGAACTGGGGGCACCTGGGTGGCTCAGTTGTTAAGCGTCTGCCTTTGGCTCAGGTCATGATCCCGGGATCCTGGGATCGAGCCCCGCATCCTGCTCCCTGCTCTGCGGGAAGCCCGCTTCTCCCTCTCCCACTCCCCCTGCTTGTGTTCCCTTTCTCGCTGTGTCTCTCTCTGTCAAATAAATTTTTAAAAAAATGTGAACTGTATGATAATAAGTTTGATAATTTAAAGTAAAAAAAATAAATGAAGGAAATAGAGCAAGAAAAAAGAAGAAAATTAAGTTGCTAATAATTACAGAAAATGGAAATAGAACTCATACATCTTATCTCCCAAAATCTTCTCACTCAATTTTTTAGATAAGTTTTACCAAAATGTTAAGGATCTGATAGTCCCTATCTTATTGTTCCATGCTAGAAAACAATTTAGAGTTACCTAATTTATTTTATGCAACTATAATAACCTTAATTTCAAAACTGCATAATGTGGTAATATTTATTTATATACTCTATACACACACACACACGTGTTAATATAGATGTAAAAATCCTAAGTAATGCGTTAGCTAGTTGAATGCACTAAAACTGTTATTATTATTTTATCCTAGGAATGCCACAATAATTTAATATTAGGGAAACAGTATAATTTACCATATATATGGAACAAAGAAGAAAATTTTTTTATCTCAACAGATGCAGAAAAAGCATTTGACTAAGTTCAATACTGACACATAATACAAACAAATCTTTTAAAATCAGGAATGGAAGGGATTTCTTTATTTTGATAAAGTATATACATTGAAAACTTTTATACATTCTGGAGAAAATTCAGCTATATGTCCATTAAGGTTAAGAATAAGACAAGATGACTACTATCACTATAACTGAGTAACATGATTTTGAAAATCACGTTTAACACTATAAGACAAGAACAATGTATAAGATTTGAAAGGAAATTGTTATTATTTGCAAATGATGTGATGATCTTCAGAGAAAACACAACAGAACCAACAAAAAAAAGCTATTAGAAATAATGCTAGTAGGCGTTCAACAAATTTGCTAGGTAAAAGTTCTAATAAAAGTTAGTAGTATTCTTCAAATAAGCAATAATCAACTAAAAATGTAATAAAATATAAGATAACATATGCAGCACAATAAAGACTATGTTATATCTATGAATCAAACCATCAGGGAATGCATAAGAAATTAGAAAATTTTATAATCCTATTAAAGGACATAAAAGATTAAAATAAATGAACAATATTCCATGTTGATAGACAAGAGGACTTATCTAAATAGTTCTGTATAAACTTACTGCTGAATTCCAACTGGCTTTTTCAGGAACTTGCCAAGCACATTCTAAAATGGATAATACAGTTAATAAACAGTGACATCAAATCTGAAAAAGAACAAAATGAGGATTCTTGTCCTACAAGATATTAAGTCATACTACATAGATATCAGAAATAAAATAGTTCGTCTGACTCATGAATAAGCAAATTGGCCATTGGAGTATAAAGAGCTCAGAAATAGATTTATTTAAGTATGGGAACTCAACATATAGTAAATGTAGCATCACAAATTAATGGAGGAAAATACGAACTATTTGGTACCAAATGCTGTAAAAAAGCTCACTGAAATGGAGAAAAATATTGCTAGGTCCTTGTCATACACCAGTTATAAAAGCAGATTCTGGATAAATTCAAGTAAAAACTTAATGAAATCAACTCTATCAAAATTATGGATTTCTGTTCAGTAAAGGACATTGCAGACAATATTAACAGATAATTGAATGGAAAAAAAAAAAAAAACTTTCCAGCATCTTAAACTGACAAAGGCTTAATACACAAATATAGAAAGAACTGAAAAGCAATAAAAATAAACAAAAAACTGAGAAAAAATATGAACAACACATAAAAATGGTATAGAGTCTATATGGCAGAAGTTTTATGAACTCATCTATAATCTAAGATATGCAAATAAAAATACATGAAATACCACTTTACACATATCAGAAAATGAAAGTTAAAAAGGAGGGTAAATACTGAGTTTTGGCAAGAATATGAAGAAACAGGAACTCCCTTGTATTTTTTGTGGTAGGGTTAATGGGCACCATCATTGTGACAGTAATCCTGCTGTGTTGGGAGAACTATGTGTATGTTCTATGACCTAATGTTCCCCTCTTGGGTGCATATCTCTTGGGAACTCAACAAAGATTTATGAAGGAACACATTCAAGAAAGGTTTTTGTTCCATTATTTTTGGTAGCCGAGAGCTGGAGGTAAACTCATCTGTCATAGATTGAATTATTGGTCCCTAAACTTCATTCTTCTATAGCAATGTAATATATCCACCTCCTTGCCAGGCTTAAGGTAGACAGGGTAGACTTCTTACTTGGCTTTGAGTTAGAACATGTGACTTACATTCACACAAAAACCTCTCTGTGGATGTCCATACCAGCTTTATTTGTAGTAGCCAGAAACTGAAATAATGAAAATGTCCTCCATCATGTGTGTGGTTTAACTGTGGTACATTTATACTATGGGATATTATTCAGTAATGAAGAAGAACAAACAACGACCTGGATGAATCTCCAGAGTTATGTTGAGGGAAAACAGCCAATATCCAAAGGATTACATACTATATGAGTCCATTTATGTAACATTCTTGAAATGACAAAAGTATGGAAATGGAGAACAAATTAGTGGTCATCAGGGCTTAAGGAGGAGGTGTGGGCAAGAGGCAAGTGGGTGTGATTATAAGTGGGCAACAGGAGGGACTCATATGATAATGGAAATGTTCTGTATTTTGACTGTATCAGTGTCAATATCCTGGTTATGATATTGTACTTTAGTTTTGCAAGATGTTGAAATGAATAAAGAGATCTCTATTATTTCTTACTACTGCATATGAACCTACAATTATCTGAAAATAAAAATTTAATTAAAAAATACATTAAGCTCCCTCCTATTTTGAGGAGGGGAATGTGAAAGGGACAGAGAAATGCAGGGGAAAATAGAGTAAAAAATGAGCATGACTTTAAATGGATTGACTAGGAATATGAACTATAGGATGCCAGGAGTGATTTGCTCATTTCTGTGCCTGGATTTATTTTTTAGGGGGAAAAAAGGAAGGAAAATATATAAAGCTCAAAATTGGGATGCCACCTTTTTTTCCTTTTGGAAATCCAGTAGATGTCATCATTTAACTACTTATTCAACTAATGTAATTTTAAGAACCAAGAATATGCCAAACTGCATACTTTAGAGATGTTAGTGTACAAAATAAGAAATAGTCTGTGCCCTGATGGAGATTATAGTCAACTTCTGTTTCTGGCTTGATAGCTTTAACCAAAATAATGGTCTAAAGGAATCTTCTTGAGTTCAATTATCCCCTAAATTAGAATGTGGTGATTAATCATAAGTGTGCATATATAAACTTAAAATCCGTGGCATAATGTTCTTGATATTTTGAGACTAATTGAGTGGAGTAATTGTGGAATTTTCTTGCAAAGAGAATTTCTTAATAATTCTGGCCCTGAATACATCCCCTTATTCTCACACCTGCCCCCCAGAACAGTTAACATATAAAGAGAGAATTATTTCCTTTGGCTTTGAGAACCAGATCACCTGGGAGGAGCATGTATAGGTTGTCTGAATAGGGCCAGGAGATTGGGACTGGATGGAGGGGAGATGTGTCCAGGAACCAGCCCAGAGTGTCCTTTAGCAGAGTGCAACTTGGGCTGGTTGGAAGAAGTTGTGCAAATAGATCAGGGAGAGTGGAGAGTAGATCTCTGATGGTGGGGACTAGGCAAGGGAGTGAAAGAACAAACAAGGTATGTCCGTGTCAAAAGGGGAAATTAGGATGTAATTGTTGCAGCTTCATTTTTATGCATGGCCTGATTTGCTTTGGCAGCTTGGGAATGGAAGGTACTAAATAGTACCATGGTGTGGTGGAATTTTGAAGAGTTGAGGGTGACTTCTTTTCCATTTTTGCCTCCAGATCTACACACCACCCTTCTCTGTGCCCCAGGAGGTTGACTTTATGGGCTGCATTCAAAGATTTTCTTACCTTTTGGCTTCCAGTTGGATTTGGACAATGGGAGTCACCAGCAGGATATGGGAGGGAAAAAGAAAAGTGAGATTGGGGTGTTCACTTCCCTGGATTCCTCACTTTTGGGTCACTGTGGGATGCTTATTTCCTTGGCAAAAACCACATTGCTGTCAGGCAATCTTTTCCATGCTGTCTCTCCACTGGGGCTAGTGGTCGTCCCTCTCCTTGCCACTTCAGACCTAGAGATAGTAAGTTTGCTGCTGTTACTAACTCCAGGGGCCTACACCGCTCCTATTCCTTTCCTAAATGATTGTAAGAGTTTCTTTGTTAATCTCTTCTTAGTTACCCAGTTGAGCATGCCATCTGTTCCTTGCTGGTACTCTGATACAGAAGTCATTTAGTCCAGCGTTCCTCCCCAACTACAAACCTCTGCAGTAAGAGGAACTCACCAGCTACACTGGGTATCAGGCTATTCTCTTTGTCCTCATAGGTTCATGCTCTTCCTTCCCAGCCAACATTAGTTTTTGTGTTTCTCCTCTTTTTTGGATAAGCCCTTGAAAACCCGAAGCACTTAAGTGCCTCTGGTGCTGCTACTTGGAGTTCCTTTAAGACACTCTCTTTCTTCTTCATTGGGAATTACTTGACATTGTGTCATTTGACTTATGTTTTAGAACTTCTCATTTCTTTTAAATCAATTTTCTTTTAGTTCTTAGGCCTATTAAATCACATCTACCTTTCCTCTGAAAGTTCTCAAATCTGGTTTTCTCAAGAATGCTATCCTCAGAAAGGGAAAAGCAGCTCCTGACAGCTAGGAATTGACCTAACACTCTCAGCTAGGATGTGGTGTTTCTATGAACTGACTGGGCACTCACTGTGGGGCCATGAGGTTGTCTTGTTGAACATAGTAATTTTACAGAACATTAATATCAGACAAGGTCACTCTGTGACTGTGATGGATCAAGACAAAACAAGACCACTTCGTAATCATGTCTAAAAGATGAGCATTGTCCAAACCACAAAAATGACCAAACATCCCTTATAAGTGATCACTGCTTTTTTTTGCCAGTCACAATATTAGACTCACTCTGTTCTTTTCACCTTTAGATTATAATTATTAAGATACCCAATCACAAGAATTAGCTCTGCTTTCTGACAACTTCTAATCCAGAGCAAAGCCCCACTTCTTGAATCCTCCTACAAGCACTCAAGACAAGCCCAAATCCTATGACTTCCTCTAACAGCTTCTTACTGAGATGACCCATGGTTCTCCATGGTGTGTGTTCTCCTCCATTGCAATATGTAATAAACCTGAATTTATTTAACTGCCAAGCGCAGTTCTGGTGGTCCTTTGATTGGAGGCCATGGACAGTACATATCTGACTATTCCTAGTATCCATTCCCTTGTCTTTTCTGGATTCCTACAAGACATGATCACTTTCCTATAAGATTCCCATTATTACTTCTTTGCTCATGAGAATTAAGCCTAGAGAGGTGTTTCCTTTGTTGCCTTTTCAACCTGTGAACAATGAAAAGCCTTCTGAGGGATAAAGTGTCAAGATTAAATTCAACCCACCAATGTTGCTGAACATTTGTGATTACTTCAGCTCTGAATAAGAAAGTCCTTTTAAACATTTTTTCTTTCTACTGAGCCTTCCTCAAGCACTCTTATTCCCCAACTTTCATCCCTCTCGACACCTCCTAATAAATGTGGTTAGGAGGTAAGTACCTCCAGATCTCTGTGTTAACCATTGAAGAATAAAAAAGTAAGGAAGGGTTGGGATGTGAGATATAGGAGAGGGTAGAGAGGTGTTAATGAGGTAAACATCCCATAGTGAACTTCAGTCCTTAGGGCTACTCGTAGGCTGTGCTCTACCACATGGGGATTTGTTTCATTTGAATCTTTTCATTGACACTCCCATCATCTTTCTAATATTTTGCATTTGTCTGTTTCATTGACTAAAGGGAGAGTGCTGTACTTGTTTTAGATAACATTTGTTTTTGCTGGATCTCTTTGGTTTCAATGCACAGACTGTGTTGCTCACTTATATCTCTAAGGTGAAATTTTGGACAGTGAGAGGGATTTGTAGACATTTCAAAAGGTATGAAGCTGACTTATCGCCCCAGATTTAGGGCAGACCCTGATTATTGGCTACTTGAAGACAAGGAGCAGGAACAGTGACAAGAAGCATCTATGATAATTGTCTGCCTGTACTCTTACCCCCAGTCTTGGCTTTCTTCAGTTTCACTTCAAGGATTTCTACATATTAGCTCTGGAGGACTTCAAGTGTTGCCCACTCACTCTACTCAGGAAAATCTGATAAGGGATCTGGCCAAGGACATGTTTAGTCCTGGGTACTAAATGATGGAGCTATTGTGCATCCAGCAAATATATTAAATTATTTTGTTTTTACTTCATACAATCTTTTGGGCTGTCTTCTTCTTGTACTCATTGAGTTCTTCTTGGAGTCTTCCCTGTAGGTAATATAGGTCTAAGATTGCCTCTACTTAGGTTGGCTATCCTCTTTCCTTGCTAGCACACTGGTCACTGGATAGCTAAAGGTAAACTCTGGTGTGGGGCCTATGGTAATGAGCCATTGTGTAGAATTAAGGTCAGCAAACTATGACATGTGAGCCAAATCCAGCTTAATGCCTGTATTTGTAACTAAAGTTGTATTAGAAAGTAGCCATGCCCATTCGTTTACATATTGTCCATGACTGCTTTTGTACTTTAATGGTAGATTTGATGAATTTTAACAAAGACTGTATAGCCCCCAATGCCTGAAATATTTACAGTTTGGCCCTTTACAGAAAAAAATTGATGATGCCTAGTTTAGAACATTGTTTCTTAAGTATGGTGTATGGAGCACTAATTCCAAGAAATATTAATAGCTAATTCATAAAAATGAGTTCCATGGTTAAATAAGTTTGTGAGTTACCATAGTTATAAAATTCAAGCACATTTCTTAATTGTGCATCTTTTTAGTGTCTTAAATGTATGTATATTTAATTAATATGCCCTTATTTATGTATTTAAATAAATATAAATATATAAATAATATAAATATAACTATATAAAATAAAAATAGTAATGATTTAATGAATTAGATAAAATATATTTAGTTAAATATACGTAGTGTGATTTATGATTCTCTAAGAGATAGCAATAATATTCAAAGTTTTCCAAAGGCATTTGGTCATATAATCCTTTCGACGTGGATTATTCATTCTATGAGACTAGTGATCCATGGAACATACTTTGGTAAATGCTAGTCTAAATTGCTTAAGAGCTTATCATCCAAGAAGAAAGTATTACTCTGCTCACATGGATGAAGGTTTCCACATAATTGTTTAGGATCAAGACCCTAGCTAGTAATAAATGATGTGTATTTCCCTAACTTCCTCTATCATACTCTCTTTCATGGGTCTAGTAGGTGTCATTGAACATGGATCTCCTGAATTTCTCCCAGGTTCTTTGCAACAGATCAGACTTGGATCTAGCTTAAGCTTAAACAGAAGTTCTTCCAGTGAGGTCTTTCCCAACACCCTCCCCTCCTAGCCTTGGGCTAGGTTAGGGACTCCTGCTAGTCTATGACAACATTTTCATACTTTATTATTGCTAGTGACTTTTAGGGATCTTTCTACGCATTTGTAAACTCTAGGATGGCTGAAACCCTCATTATTGTAGTATACATTGCGGGCATTTATTAAATGATTGTTGAATGAATGATTATGACTCTGCAGGTGAGTTGGCCTCTGGTTGCTCCCGCAAGTCATAGCTGGTCTTCTCTTGTGTGCTCCAGTGCCCCAGACTGGACTAATTCTTTGGTTTCTTTGAGCTTGTCTTATAATCTCTTCCCGTGGTTCTGGGGTCTTGCTCTTGAACCTCAGCAAGGTGATTAGGCCCTTGCTGTTCTTGCTATTCTTGGTTCTCTTTCCTCCTTCCCATTGCCTATAATTTAGATGGATAGATGGCCTTAGACTAGAAACAGTTGATCTTAAAACTTCCAAATATCAATGGTCCTCTGGATCCCATTCATTGTGCTGGGATCTTGTACCATCTGCTGCAACCCTAGTGCTGACAGTTGGCTAAATCAAGACAGAATTTGCCACTCTTTCTGGACATTTGCCTTGCTTGACTGCTGGAGCCCCTGCTGTTGGCTGGGTTTGTGTCTTGGCCCTGGAATGTTGCTGTTGTACAGACTCTGGCTTCTTCACCCTCCTGTTTTACTCAAGGAACCACTGTTTGTCCATCCTTAGTCCACCCCTAAAATAATAATATGAGAAAAGAGATTCAGACTTTCTAAACTTATCACTGCTGCCTTAATAGTTTTCTTTCCTGATTACCCCTAGGGGTCATGACTCAGGTTCAGTGAATACTTATTATACTTTTTATGAATTCAGTAAAAGTTGGCTTAAAGAAAACCCTGCCTTAAAATTAGGGCACTGAATCACAAAACTTACAGTCTTGGGTTTGAAATATGGGAACTCTAATTTGGGGGCGTTGTGGGGGGAAAGAACAGGAAGCCTTAGAGGGGTTAGATTAACTTTTACATTCCATGCAGTATCTTCAAAACGAACTGGTGAAGTGTAGATTTGGGAATAACAATAATTCAACTCAGTTCAATAATTTAATAATTCAAATATAGTGAATAATTCAATTAAATATGATGATATTCAAAATGAATAAAAGAAGGGGGTAATACTGCAAATTACTTTATTGATGGATATTCTGCTACATGTTTGATATTTAGCTTCATTTTGCTGTATAAACTCAACCAATAGATTAGTGATAGAGTCTGGCTTAAAGACATTATCTTCTCATAGAAAATTTCTTCTGTGCTGCTTTTTTTAGTTTTTTTTTTTTTTTTTTATGAAGTATAATTCAGTCCAATAAGAATTTCTTATATGTGTTGTAGCCTTAGGGATATATGTTGGCACTGGCACTGTACCTGAACTCAAAGAGCTTATTCTTTATTCTCACCAGGGAGTCAAAAATACATAATAAAACAAAAAAAAATTTATGAAACCATGAAAGGCTAGATCAAGGTCAAGAGCTCTATGTTAAATTCTACTGCTGCCCTGAGCCTCAGCAACTATTATGGTGCCAGAACTATTTAGAAGACCAAGAAAGAACTACATGTTTTAATTAAATAACACATGGCAGAAAGCACAAGATACCAGCTTGGGTTTATCAGGCAGAACAGGAGCTATCCTTGTGCTAAACAGACAGGCACTAAGGAAAAGAGAGAACCCGAGAGACAAGTCTAAAAAAGCTTGGGAGCTATTTAATATAACATCCTAGGACGAAATCTAACGCTACCCGTAGACGTGAGGGGAGCCACATTTAAGAAAGGCAGCCTGGTGTAGAATAATGATGGAGTAAAGTAAATGACACGGAACTATGACAAATTCAAAACCCAACTGGAAAATTAGGAAAGAGAATGAAGTGTCGTGTATAATGACACCCTGACAATTACCCTCAAGCAGCGGGGCATGTCCTGACACATTTACCTATCCTGGTGCTGCAGGCAGTGGTGTCTAGGCTTTCTGTTTGCACAATGAGGCTTTGTGCACCACTGTGGCCCATTTTCCATCTCTGTGTCTCTGTCAGGCGTGGGGCTTAGAATGGCTGGCTTCTGCTGCTTGTTAAAAGGAGTTCAGGAGAACAGACACCATAGGACCTGCAGGTCAGCCGTATTCATATCTTTCTAAATGAAGACAGGATGTTTTAAAAATGGAAATCACTAATACTAAAAGTCATATATGAAATTCTACAACAAGGAAAAACCCCAAAAAAGAAACTGACTCCTAGACCTAGACAAGGTGTCAAAATTTAAGATTATTTTATCCTCCTGTATACAAAATTGCAGAGAAAAACAAAGCAGCAGGAGGTCCAAACATGTCAATCAAAGAGGAGACAGCACATTCTAGACTGGGAATATAATTAAGTAGAAGATATAAAAATAGGATTTCCCAACCTGGCAAGTGGAAATATAAACCAACTGGCAAAGGAATAGTGGAGAGGATAATCCTACCCTTTTGGAATAACTATAGAAAAACATTAAGAATCACAAAATGGAAATTTGTGAAAGTAAAGAAAGGCGAGGCAGTTGAAGGAAACCTATCAGGTGTGTGGAAGTGATGAGATCACCGAGATCGGAGACAAGCCTCTAGCAAACTAATGTGGGGGCAAAGATATTGACGTTTTGGGTAAAAAAATTAATAAATGATCATCTTTTGAGTTTATCTGATATAACTTCAGCCACTAATCAAGGAGCTCGTCCCTTTGTTTGAAAGAATATGAAATATAATCACATCTCGGGAAGACAAGTTTTGCTTCATAGTAACCATGAGTACGGAATGTTAGCCCTTGAATATAAACTGTAGGAATCCGCAGTACAGACTCTGCCTTGCTTTTACAGACCTGCGTTGCACACTGCAGTTTGTTCTATTAATGATATTAAATTAACTACACTCCTCCCTCCTTATATTAATTGCATTAAAAAATAAGTACAGATATATGCATTGTGTTCCTTAAAAGAGGCTGTGATGAAATGAAAAAGCTGCTTAATAAAATATAATAAAAGTATTTCACATTCATTTCTCAACCGTAATAAGAGGAATTACAGTAGGAGGAGGCAACCTCTCACAGCTGGACAAGCCCTAAGACTCCTTCCGTTATTCTCTACTTAAAAGCTATCAATTTAGAGCTGTCCTATGTATTGCCCTGTGAATTGAACAAGCCTTTTCAGTCTTTAATTAAGGGTGAAAAACTCTTTGAACATCACAGCATTCATCTGTTCATGTGTGGAAAGCCTGGCGTAACAAAAGAATTTAATCAAACTACAAGCCTAATAAAGACTACATTGCCTGAACTAAATGATGTTATTGCAGTAGCGGCTCATAGTTTTACATTTAAAAAAGCGGGTCAGAGTGTTCATTCATCTTGATTAGCAATGCCAACCTAATTACTTCTGGAGGAAACAGTAATTAGCTGGAGTCTCACCTCATTAATCATGACATTCTTGTAGCAGACTATTTTTATCTGATAAATGGCTTGGATTGGAACAAGGTGTATATTTGAATTCTAGTTAATTGTACACAGCTTGCTGCATAACATTTCACGTTTTTATCATTTAACTACTTCCTTTCTGTGAACCTCTTGAGGAGCTTTTGTTGGTTACTTGCATTCTGGTAGTGAAAAAAATCTGACTTAATGAAAGGGTCAGTTCTTGTTAGTTAACATATCAGAAACCGTGTCTCAAGGAAGTAGAGGAGAGGATGAAAGATATCCATGTGTAGCTTAAGCCATTCAAATTTCTGTGGGACAGACACTTACTGTAAATGAAATTTCTATAGGGAATTCAAAGTAATGGCATTTTATAATGGCACAGTATCTTCTATATGATCAAGAACAATCATGGACAACATGCAGAGCTATTACATATTAGGCAGAGGTTATAATAAATTCATTCTGATTCTCAGTGTTCCCAAACCAGTGTCAAAGAGTTCTCCATGTTTAAAAGAGGTGGTAATTAGAATCCATAGTGTCCTTAGCTATGATTAGGGTTGTTTTTTCTGCAGTCACATGACTGTGACCATTTCTCTGTTCCCCTCAGTCTTGGATTTCCCAGGATTAAAAGACATAGTTAATCACAGTATCATATTTGTTCCTTTCCCCTGCTTCCTTCCCAGTTTATGACTCTTTAAATGGAGCCTGAAATGAACACCATTGACTGCAGAGAGAATTCTTGATTTGTTCTTTGTAGAAATGTATAATGCTAACAGCAGTATCAGGGCATTACTACCAAGGAAGATCAGTGGGGATTATACAGGATGACCTTAGTTACTTATGCCTAAAGTCAGGTTCCTCAGTCTTACATTGTCTCCCTAAGAAGAGTGGATCTATCTCTTAAGGGTTGACTTACATTAACCAAGTTTAGGAAGACTGATGTATAAAATACGAATGCCAGTTTAAAAAAATGTAGTGAGAAATAGCTTCCCATATATGAACATAGAATTAATATGGATTTTCTCTGTCGTTAAGCTAGACAGAAAGCAAAATAGTAATCAGACATTTTAATAATGTACATTGTAAAATTATGATCACAAGGACTATAATGTTTATCATGGGCTTTGTCAACATAACATATGTCTCTATAGGAATATCTCCATAGGAAACCAGCTCATAACTTGAGGATTACTTGTTGATCAAGTAAATAGAACGGAAAGAGTTAGATGAACTCCATGTTTAATGGAATCAACCTGATATAATCAGATGTATCCATCTTTCCATTAGAGTTTGCCTGACCAACAAAGTTAGAATACTGATACTCAAAATCCATTAGCCTCAATTCTTTCCTGGACAATGCTACGATGGATTCTGCCAGCTTTTACCACAATGACTCTTATTTCTAGACTGAACACTGCTTTTTTGCCTAATTTGTTCTTTGTTTTGATATGTTAAAATAATTAGTCTCATTATAATTGAGTCTTGCTGGCTTGGGAACAATTCTGCTTCCTCCAGGTGACTTTGCATATCTATGCATGATGGTTTTATTTTTCTTCTTTTCTAGTTTTCTGGGCACCTCACTGAGGCTAAGTACAGAAGTCCCCCTACTTACAAAACAGTTGTTCCTAAATCCATTTGCACATAAATTAGAATGACACAATACTACTTTAAGCTTGAAAAGTATAATAGAGGGTGTAGGATTGGCTTTAAAATTAATAACAAAGTCATAGCAATATTCCTAAGAAGGGCTTAAACTTGCATTTTCCTAGTGCATTCCTACAAAATATAATTTTGGAGAGTTGAAAGAAGCATGCTATTCTCTCAATTTACCGGCAATCTAACAGACAGCTTACCCTAAAATATTGGTTTTGTCTACATCACAACTCTACTAAGGCCATTAAGAGCCTGCAGCCTGATTCTCTCCAAAACTACTGTGGGGGAACTCCTTAATGCTTCCCGTAAAATTCTGACCACTTCATGACTCCATAAGGAAATTGGGTAGATTCAAACAAGGCCTTGACTGATGGACTCATCCATGGTTTATGACAAAGTTTTCATCAGTAGTGTAGTGATCATACTTAGCATTTAAGTTCTCAAGCAAATAGACAGTTACAATGAATTACCATTAAGTTGCCAGATGTCTAGTTTTGATACGCATCATCTGGCCACATCCTCAAAGTTGTTTATTGTCCTTATTCACTTTTCCTCATCTGTTGCTGATTTCCTCATCTGTTGATACTGTGGATCAAATAAATCTGGCATTTTTCAAATGTCATATGATTTTTTTCCCTAAAGACTTTTCTGATGAGTCCAGTGATTCATGTTACCTGTATGTGTAATATTTCATCATCTTCCCACTAATCCCATTTAAAAAAATGTTTTCTCTTTATTTCCATCATAATCATATGCCTGTTATTACTGTACTTTATTATTTTTATTTTTTTAAAGATTCTATTTATTTATTTGACAGAGAGAGAGAGACAGCGAGAGAGGGAACACAAGCAGGGGAAGTGGGAGAGGGAGAAGCAGGCCTCCTGCTGAGCAGGGAGCCCGATGTGGGGCCTGATCCCAGGACCCTGGGATCACGACCGGAGCTGAAGGCAGATGCTTAATGACTGAGCCACCCAGGCGCCCCACTATTACTGTACTTTAAACTTACTGCTTTTTAACTGGACACGATGTGGCTAATAATAGCTGTATAGCTATAAAATACCTCAAAACCAGACACAGACACAACAAACAGGTGCTCTCAGAATGAAATAATGGTATAACGACCACCTACACCATCTCTCGGTAACAGGCAAAATTGATTTTTTTTCTTGTTTGAAGTGGAGTGTTGCTTAGTTCTTATCTATGAGAATTCATAAATATAAACACCACTTGTTTGGTGATACTATTTTTGTTGTTGTTGAGAATTTGTTTAATGCTATAAACAATAATAGTTGTTACTAATTCCTTTGATGTTTGTCAAGGTCCGGGCACTGTGCTAAGTGCTTTACCTATATTAATTTACTGAATTCTCATATCAACCCTGTGAAGTGAGTACCATTTTTATTCCCATTTTACAGATGAGGAAATTAAGCAACTTACCCAACATCACTCAGTGAGTAACAGGTGAGCTGGGATTTGGACTTGAGATGTTGGCTCCAGAACCCACTCTCAGCTACACTCTTAACTACTTCTCATGTAACAGGCTCCTTGTCACAATATCCAAAATTATAGAAAACTCCAAAGGAAGGCAGTAACATTAACTGACAATCCCACCATACAAATAAACTATCTTTTTTATTTTGAAATATACATTTCCAGATTTATTTTCCAGAAAAATTTTCTGTGTGCCTCCCTCAGAAAATATTAGAACTATCTTTATATGTATATATACAGATATATATACTGAAGCATTTTTAGAGACTGTATTACATTTTAGTATTTTTAGTTATCATATTTACTGAAACAATTTGTTTCCCATTACAAGCAATGACGCAGTGTGTAATGTGGTAGAGAAACCTTTGTTCACATACTTATTTTTCTTTAGGAAAAGTTACAGAAGTTGGAATTACTGGATCGAAAAAGAGAATGAATAGTTTTAAGCTTTCTTATACCTATTGCCAAATTCCCTTCCAGAAATGCTGTTTTATTGGTTTATACTCCCACCATCAGCATATGAGATGTCTGCTTTCCTGTATCCTGAGCATCATGGGGGCTAGCATTCTCTTCTTTCCTTTTTTAGTATGTGACCCATTTTGAATTTGTGCCTTTTTGGTTTATTGCTTAAGTATATTACCCCTCAGTTGTATTTACCTTGACTACTTTACCTCTCTATGCCTCAGTTTTCTCTCTGTAAAAATGACATAATAACAGCAGCTACTTCAGGGTTGTGGTGGGAATAAAAGTTTTTCACATATATACTGCATAGAAAAGTGCTTCCCACCTAGTGTCTGCTATCATTATTGTCATTGTTCATTACTTTTCCTATTACTGTTATTCTTATTTTTATGTGTTAGATAATCCAGCTTTTCTTGCTTATTTCGAATTTTAATATATTCTCTATAATGTAGCCATTTCAAGTACAATCTATCTATTCTCTTTATAGTTAGATATTCCATGATTTTTTCAAATATTCCTATGCAAACTCATTTTTGTACCCAAATAAGGATCCATTTTTTTTTCTGTCTTACGTCTAGTCTTAAGTCTACAGTTGAAATAGAAAGTACCTACTGTTTAATCTGAATTTGTAACATTGGAGATAATATTCCTTACAGATAAAAATTATAGGTCCTGATTCATAAAGTAATGGATTTATCTTTCCCCAGCATTTGCTTGCTTCTCACGATTGGAGGGTCCATGACCTCCCCCAACCTATATCCGCTGAGAGACTCAGTTTTGTTTCAGTTGCTGGGCTAGTTCTGGTGGAGGGAATGGATATCTAGAGGCAGGTCAACATCCTCAAATTCACATGAAAAGATTGTCAACATCACTCATCACTAGGGAAATGCAAGTCAAAACCACAATGAGATATCACCTCACACCTGTCAGAATGGTTAAAATAAAAAATATAAGAAATAACAAGTGCTGGTGAGGATGTGGAGAAAAAGGAACCATCGTGCACTTGTGGTGGGAATGAAAACTGGTACAACCACTGTGGAAAATAGTGTGGAGCTTTCTCAAAAAATTAAAAATTAAAAATAGAACTACCTATGCTCTAGTAATTGCGCTACTGGTTATTTACCCAAAGAATATGAAAAACTAATTCGAAAGGGTACATGCACCCCTGTGTTTATTGCAGCATTGTTTACAATAGCCAAATTATGGAAGCAACCCAAGTGTCCATTGACTAATGAATGGATAAAGAAGATGTGGTATATACACACAATGGAATATTATTCAGCCATAAAAAAGAATGAAATCTTGCCATTTGCAACAACATGGATAGAGCTAGAGAGTATAATGCTAAGAGAAATAAATTAGTCAGAGAAAGACAAATACCATATGATTTCACTCATATGTGGGATTTAAGAGACAAAACAAAAAAAAAAAAAGGGAAAAAAAAAAAAAGAGAGAGACAAACCAAGAAACAGACTCTTAGCAAACTGATGGTTACCAGAGAGGGAGTGGGTAGGGGTTTGGGTGAAATAGATGAAGGGGATTGAAGAGTGCATTTATCATGATGAGCACTGAGTAATGTACAGAATTGTTGAATTGTATATTGTATACCTGAAACTTATAGAACACTGTATGTTAATACTGGAATTAAAATTAAACAAACTTAATAAAATTAAAAAAAAAATCTCCAAACTCAAACTCTTTGGTAAAGTTTGAGATCTGGTGACCTAATCATAAAGGCTGAGGTCCCATATTGCTACTAGAGTGGCCTGGGTACCCTCAAGCCTGAGACTAAAACCAAGAGATTAAGACTTTAGGACCTATTTTTGTCCTTTAGTTTTATCCTAGTGCACAGGTTCTGGTCTCGGTTTCGATTTCCTTATTCTCTCCAATAACTCTAGGCTAGCAAGTGGGGACCGTCATACCTGTGTCCCAAACCCAAAGTATAAATCTTAAGATTAAAAAAATCCTTTAAACCATGTAGTCCATTTTTCTCCCTCTACCGTATTTTCATTAACCATCTGTCAAGCCTCTGTTTGAACACACCAATGACAGGGACTTCACAACCGTCAGAGTTGGCTTATTTTCAAACTGTTCTAATTATAAGAATAGGTTCAGGCAAAACTGTACTTCCTGGAGCCCTTGCTGAACACAGTTCTGTCCTATAGCAGTTTATCGTTCTGTTTACAGGAGAGTTCTCCAGGTATTTGGAGACTACTATTGTGCCCCCTTCTCTCTCCTTCTGTAGAGTAAGCAGTCTTAGCTTCTGCCTCATTTCTTTCTTTTTTTTTTTTGTTTTGTTTTTATTGTTTTTAACTTTGGGTTCTAACATAGTTAACATACAGTGCTCTATTAGTTTCAGGTGTGCAATATAATGATTCAGTAATTCTGTACATTACTTAGTGCTCATCATGGTAAGTGTACTCTTAATCCCCTTCACCTACTTAGTCCGTCCTCCCACCACCTCCCCTCTGGCAACCACCAGTTTTTTCTCTATAGTTAAGAGTCTATTTCTTGGTTTGCTTCTCTTTTTGTCTTTTTTCCCTCTGTTAATTTGTTTTGTTTCTTAAATTCCACATATGAGTGAAATCATATGGTATTTGTCTTTCGCTGACTAATTTATTTCACTTAGCATTATATTCTCTAGCTTCATCCATGTTGTTGCAAATGGCAAGATTTCATTCTTTTTTATGGCTGAATAATATTCCATTGTATATATACCACATCTTCTTTATCCATTCCATCTATCCATGGACACTTGGGTGCTTGCCTCATTTCTTAATGGTAGGGGACAGATTTTGTGCCCCTTTCTCTTACTGGTAACTTCTCTGGACTCCATCCAGTTTGGTAATGGGTTTTTGAAGTGTGCCTTGAAGCATAATAGGATTCCCAGATATGATGGGACCAAGAGCAGAGGTGATGTAGCCAACTGCTTCCACTGTCCCAGGTTCTATAACTCTGTTATCTAAGAGCATATTAGAATTTTTTCTAGCTAAGTTGCACTGTTGATTTAGAGTTTCTTTTTATTTTATTTTATTTTATTTATTTGAGAGAGAGAATGAGACAGAGAGAGAGAGCATGAGTTGGGGGAGAATGAGGGAGAAGCAGACTCCCCGCTGAGCAGGGAGCCCGATGCGGGACTCGATCCCGGGACTCCAGGATCATGACCTGAGCCGAAGGCAGTCGCTTAACCAACTGAGCCACCCAGGCGCCCCTGCACTGTTGATTTAAAATGAGCTTTTTGCCACTATCTGAAGTTGTTCCCCCACCATGTACACAGCTATTAACTTTCTCCTCCCTCAATCTACCTCCATTTTGCACTTGTACCTTTTCCCTGTACCATTTGTTAGTACTTTGTATTTATTAGTGAGATAATAATTCATCTTGTTAGAATCAACTCATGGTTGCATCTGATTGAAATTGTTAGGATTTTGATTCTGTTAGAATCAACTTCATCTTGTTAGAATCAGCTCATGGTTGCATCTGATTGAAATTGTTAGGATTTTGATTCTGTAAGGTGACATACTGGTTAACTCTTCCTATTCTGTAGCATCCATAGTTTTGAATAGTGCCACCTAATATTTCAAACAAATCAGTAATGATGATGTTAAGGGCAGCATTAAGGACAGAGCATTGTGTCATCCCACTGGAGATCTCTCTTCAGTTCAATGCTTTGTTATGGGTATGGTTGATCTAATAATAATTAGGATACTTTCTAAATGTGAATTTTATTCAGTACATCTTTCTTGTCTCAATAAAGCAGTTCCCAAATTTTGTTTCAAGAAGATGTTAATAGATGTACCTAAGCAAAATTGAGTGTCATATTTTAAAAAGTTTGGGAGATGCTGCACACTGCATTCTCTTCTTTGAGCACCACAGTGCACATTATCATATATATTACTCTTCAAAATTTATATTTTGTTTAACTCATGTTTTCCAAATGTACTTGTGTATGAACCCTGCTCCCTGCATACCTGTGAATATCCTGTATGTTTGTTCTTTGCAGACACCAATTTGAAAAGCATTCCCTACAAAGGTAAAATGAGAGAGCCTGTCAAATGCCCTGCTGAAATCCAGACACATATGTCCACAGTATTTTCCTTGTCTACTGGTCTAGTAATTTTATCAAAAGAGAAAATGAGCTAGGTCTGGCTTGCATTGTTCATCATAAATCTATGTTGGCTCCATACTGATCCTGTTTGATTTTCTCAATTCCTGCCTTGCCCAGAATCAACACAGAATTTAAGAGTTCAATTAATGAAACTCACTCTCCCCCACTCCTCATCTTTAAGTATATTAAGTCAATATTAGCTCATCTCTATCTGCTGGTACCTTTCCTTTTCTCTGAATTTCCTCAGTGCAAATTCCAATGAGGTTCAGCCACTTCATTTTGTGTGATTTCTTTCAGAATCCTGAGATGGACTTCACCTGGTCAGAAGCACTTAGTTCATCTAATAAAACTGCCTGGCATTTTTGAACATGATACTGCCCAATTTTGGTCTTTTAATTCTACTGTCTGAGGTTCATTCTTGCCTTTTTGGGCTTACTAGCATTTCCCTTGACAGAAGATACACATAGAACAGGAACTGATATCCTGGACTTTGTCATTTCTTCACTTTCAGTGGCCTTAAGCCACCTCTCTCTCTTTGAGTTTCTTCGTCTGCTTATAAGGAAAAAAAAAAAAACCCATCTTTTTGTTGATTGTTAGCATTTTTGAAAGACTTTTCTCATTCTCAGCTTTTAGCCTGCCTTTTTCAGTTCCATGCCACTTATCTGTGGCGCACCTACTTTTGATTGCCATGTCTTCTCTTTTCTCTTTTTCAGCAGGATTATTTGACACTGTGCTGTCAGAATTTTATGTCTGTGAGCCTTTCTTCTCTCTGGAGCCATCTCCTTTCTCAGTTTCTGTCTAAGGAGTCCTACCCAACTACTCTTTCTGACTCTGTTTTCTTAGAGTACCGGTCTTCCCATCACTGTCTGTAACATCCCCTTTGATGAAATGATTGCCTTCTTCTAGGGTTCCTCCATTCTCCATCTAGCTTCACTAAAGCACAGTTAAGACTCTTTCTGTGTCTCCTTCATTATTTCTTCCTTCAGAGAGTGGAAATGTTCGGCTTAGCAAGTCAAGAATCCATTTTATCAACAGGAAAAGGCTTCCAGTGGTTATTTTGGTAGAGGATATTCCTTAGTAATTGCCCAGCAAGAATTTGTTCTTGACAGACAGATTTATATTTTGTCTTACCATAAAGTGTTAAAAAGGTATGAGTCCTGTAAGGGAAATGCAGTTAAGAGAGCCACATAAATAAATAAAATTAATTAAAACAGGTTTGTTGTGATAATTAGTTTGTTTTACAATAGGGTACTTGGTTGTTAACAGGCCTTAGAATGCTTCAGGGCAATATCTTTTATTTCTAACTATAGCTCTTGAGGTATTCTGTGAATGTATTACAATGAATATGTTTTACTAATTGATTTTCATTATAAATTATGCAGTTCTGGAAAACACAAATGCATTTGATTTACACAATGCATTCATTCTTTTAGTTCTTCTTATTGATCATCCATTGAGCAATGGTGGTTGATGATTTAGCCACCAAGAGGCACAGAAGCTGTCTGATGCCACCAAGAGTAGAAAAAGGGGTTCAGCCATGATATTACAGGCCATAGAACCTTCCTTTGGTAATGCGTGATGTTGGCAATGGGGAGGGCTGCTGAGAAAGTGTTATGATTTAATAAAATTCTCACTACTGGATAAATAAGATAGACTAATGTCTTCCAAAATTTGCACCCCCCCCCAACAATAATGGGCTTTAGTTTTTCACTCACAGATTTATTTCGAAACATTGTCTTTGGCATTGTTGGTGAAATGATTTATTTTCCCATTATTATTATTATTTTTTAAAGATTTTATTTATTCATTTGAGAGAGAGAGCACAAGCAGGGGGAGAGGCAGAAGGAGAGGGAGAAGCAGGCTCCCCGCTGAGCTGGGAGCCAGATATGGGGCTCGATCCCAGGACCTGGAGATCATGACCCGAGCCAAAGGCAGATGCCCAACCATCTGAGCTACCCAGGTGCCCCTTTTCCCGTTATTTTTAATGATATGTACATATAGTAAGTACCACTTGCTAGTTCTGACTAGCATGAGGTAACTGATGATGGCTCACTCAGTTGATATATTTCTCACCAGAAATAATTAAATTTGATGTTTTATTTAGCTTTTCAGCCTTATCATGAGTAAACTAATCATAAAACTGTTAAGATTTATGGATTATTAGAACTAGGTCATGGTCTCTCAAGGACCCTAATCTAGAAGGATTATATTTCCATTGGTCATTGGGTACTCAGATTCTTGTCAGGAAGCACAGTATGTCCATAACCAGAGATTTTTAATGGTTTTAGTCAAGAACAGGACAATGTAAGGAGAATTTGGAAAACTGAAAACAGATAATAAAGGAGCCTTAATTTGGCAAATAGTTTCTCCCTCTTCCCAAGGAGTTCTGACTACTTAGCATTTCCTTGTGTACGTTTTGTATGTACTCATCTCCATGACGGAAGTACTAAAAAGGAAACACGCAAAGCATATGTGGCAAGAGGAAGAGGAAAAGGAAGGCAGAGGAAGCAAGGGGCTAAGGAAGCCAGTGTCACCAGAGGCATGCTGAGTGAGAGACTGTTCATCCCTCTTCTAGGACAGGCTCAAGATGACTGGGAGTCTTTCAGCAGTGATCAAATTAGGTTAATAATTGTGTATTTTTAAGTATATATGGCAGGTACACCTATTTTTCTGAAAAAAAACAAAACAAAACAAAATAAAACTATTTTATTCCAAACTTTCATTATTAAGCCAGATTTTTAATGTATTTTATTGGTGGGTAATTATCCAAGTTGTTGTTAATAATTTAATTTCCAGAAGTAATTGAGCTAGGAATAATGCAGTAATAGCTACCATTTATAAAGTATCCATTATGTACAAGGCATGCCACAAACATTTTTCTTTTTTTTTAAAAGATTTTATTTATTTATTTGAGAGAGAGAATGAGACAGAGAGAGAGAGCACATGAGAGGGGGGAGGGTCAGAGGGAGAAGCAGACTCCCCGCCGAGCAGGGAGCCCGATGCGGGACTCGATCCAGGGACTCCAGGATCATGACCTGAGCCGAAGGCAGTCGCTTAACCAACTGAGCCACCCAGGCGCCCCCACAAACGTTTTTCTTGTCCTTGTGTCACAGTGCAAGGAGTTTTTATGTGCACCTAAACATCAGAAAACTGATTTCAGAAGCTAGCCTGAAAGTTTAGAGTTTAAAATCAACCTCCACTCTATTTGCTTTGAAGCCCATCTTCTCTGCCTTTCAGTATTCTCTTTCCAACATGGACGGCTGTATAGCTCTGGCTCTTGTTGAAGCTTTTGATTACACATGGGTGTGGCTTTTTGATATAGTCATTTTCCATCCCCAGGGAGGGTTTGCGTTCTTAGGATTTTGAAGAGCCTAGGACTAGATATCTCTAGCATTTTATGAAAAATGCTATTGCTTTTATGAATTTTGATCATAGAACTAAAGTGCTTTTGGGTATGCTGTAGAAAGGAACCTCAAAGGAATTAACTTTGACTTGAAAAAGACAGGCTAGTAGTAAAAATAGATTTGAAGAAAGACTCTCACAGAAGAGCATCACAATACCAAGGAATTCCTGAGTCAACTCTGAAGGTTGTTTGGAAGGGGTAAGCCAGTCTTTTTCTCAATCATGCCTAACTTTTTTACTATATAGATTGTGAGCTTTTGGAGGATAGAGACATGTCTTTTCATCTTTGAATACTCAGGGTCTGGCATAGTGACTCAAACAGGTTTGAATGAATGCATCCAACGTGTAATAGATGCTCCTGATATGATCAATTTAAAGGTCAGTTGTCTTAAAGATTAGGGGCTACAAAACCTTAAGGTTACTCTTTGCATGGAATGAAATAGGTTTTGGTTGCTAGAACCGATGGCCATGCCAGTTATGGGCAAGACCCTCAGTTTATCTAGAGTGACAGAAAATTTCAGATCCAGTATGTGTAATTTATGGGTATAATACATAACCTAATTCTTCGATCACAAACACCCTGGTGACACATCCCTCCCTTCTCCACATACGCATATACACCTCAGTTGCTGTTGAAATATCATGCTTTGGCCGGTTCCTTTTTCTCTACCAGGCTCCTCTGCTCAGCAAAGTGGCATAAAACTCTAAGGAAGATCGTGATTGTAGAGAGGAAATAAAACACATTTCTTAAACAGGAACGTTGTGCGTTTGAGGTAACTTTTCTAATAGTTTGTCTTGTCTGATTTTTATTTTAATTAATTAATTAGTGAGTTGATTAATTAAGTCAGCCAGAAGTTAGGCAGAACTAAGACCATGTAAATGAGTTGGCCAAAGGCCAAGGTGAGGGGAAGAGCTATGGCTGCTTGATGAATACACTAGAGAGAAGCTAGCTATTTGCTTAAGCCCAGTTCTTCAACAGCGCAGAGCTGAGATGTGCCAGAGGTGGCTGCTCGTGGGCAGAGGCCAGTGCTCACAAAGCATGTCTGTGTGAAGTCTGCATTGGCCAAACACCAAATTGAAGAGTGAAGAGCAAATGAATTGAAGAGCAAGACAAAGGGTCTCTTGATAGTTTTTTCTTTTTTTATTATTTTATTTTTTAAAAGATTTTATTTATTTGAGACAGAGGGAAAGAGAGAGAGAGAGGGAGAGAGAGAGTGTGCTTGCATGAGGGGGAGAGGGGGCAGAAGGGGAGGGAGAGGGGACAGGCAGACTCTGTGCTGAGGGCGGAGCCCAATGAAAGACTCAATCGAGCATTTGATCCCATGACCCTGTGATCCTGACCTGAGCCTAAATCAAGGGTTGGACACTTCACTGACTCAGCCACCCAAGCACCCCAGTTTTTTCTTTTATTAAACACTAGACAGTACAGCTAAGGACAATGTGATAAAGGCATCGCATACAACGTATAACTTGTGTTTCAATCCCCATTTTTTCGGGACGTGATTTGCCCCTCACACCTAAAAACCTGTGGTGGGAGAGGTAACTGGCTATCCTGAAGTGCATTTTGTGAAGTAGGAAATCCAATCCAGATCACTTTAGGGGAATCTAATTTCTCACTTAAACAAGTCTTTAAAATGTTTCAGATATTTGGCTGCTGTTCTTTCATCCATTAGCTGAGTTCTAGGCCAGTGCTTCTCAAGTTTTGGTTGGCATCAGCTTTGCCTGGAGAACTTGGTAAAACTACAAAGGCCCAGGCACTGTCCTTCTCCCAGGAGCCTGGGTGGGCCTCTCTCTGTCCTTGATTAGGTCTCCAGGTGGTTCCCACACTCACCCAAGTTTGAGAATTGCTATTCAAGGCAATGCTGTGGGAGTCTCTTCCTTCTCTCTGCCTTTTATGTTTGATGTACCGTTTCCACACAATTTTGTCTCCTGTCTCCTGGTCCCACACTGTTTATTTTGTATTCACATATTGATTCCCGCTTCCGCTGACCCTTTTCCATCAGACCCCATCCTGACTCTTTTTGCATCTCCTGTCTGCTTTCTGCTGGGGTACCCTTCACAGCCTAGCTTTTTTTCTGTCTGCTTCCCTCACCTGTCTCTTGTGCCTCAAAGAATCCTGCACCTGCTCCTTTAAAGAAGGGTGAGGTGGGGAGTAGCATTCAGATATATCATCACATTTATTTCCTGCACTTGTATTCCATGTTGACCAAAAATGAATTCATGACTTTCTTTCATTTTAAAACTATATCAAACCTGGTATTAATGCAATATCTTAAAATATAATTCTTCTTCTGATTTTAGGTATAAATTAATTTGTATGTAAGTCATTCAGAAAATATTCAGTGGATTCATTATTAGTTAATATAATTTGTCATAGCTAGGTAAATTTCAAAAAGCTAGATGGGCAAATATCCAAAAAGAAGAGACAGGGGTGTGTTTTTCCAAAGTGACTGCTCATGGCTCCTTCCTCTTAACCTCTTGAAACCCAAGTCAATGAGTATTTATTAATTGCCATATAATACATGAAAGATAATTGAGAATTTGAAGTTAAAAGAAAATATTAGGTAGACATAAGGCTTACTCTCAAGTAGCCAGGAGAACCTGCTGAAATAATGCCAAGAAGAATACCATCTAGGTTTTATGTTTAGGAACCATAAATACTGTCATTAAATGTTTGAAATATTCTTTGATATAAATAATTATCCATCATGATATAAGGTTTAGATTTATTCTTCTTTGACTGAACTATTCTGTCTTCTTGAAGGTTCTTTAGCTGAAATGTATTCAGAATATAGTCTAGAATCTGGACATGTTCATTTGCCATATTCCCCGGAAAAACCTCACTGGAGGCAAAATGGAAGGGGAAAGAATGAAGGAATTGTGAGCAAACTCAGAAGATACAAAGGGCTGGGTCTCTCTTTTCTGAAAAATTGGAAATATCTATTGTGTCTTAATCTCTGTGCTTATAGTTTTAGAGGGCCAGAGCAGAGAGGAAAAAGAAATTCATCCTTCTTGGGGAACCTTGACTCAAAAAGATTTTGTAGGTCCCATATTTAAGTGACATTTCAAATTCAGTTACTAAGGACAAGTAGGCCAATTGCTGTAGTAAATAGTTGTTTATACTTTTTGCGTACCTAACATCTTCTTTCAACAGCTGGGAATTTCCACCTTTATGAAGCAGATACTGCTTCTAACTCTAAAGTTGGACATGTCAGATAATCACCTTCCTGGTGCTTCTTGCAGGTAGGGTATGGGTACATGACTTCAAAGTCCCACCAATATATATCTCTTCCCAGATTTGTGTGGGAGGCTGCTGAAGAAAAGAATTTCAGATTCTATCTGATGAAAGTGATGATAGGGATGACAGTTGCAACCTGTTCCTAAAGGCAGTGGGGGGCATTAATTAATGTGGTGTTCTGGTCCAGGGCCTCATGTTGGTGGTACTTGACAGTGGTGCCATCTATAGGGTCCATGCCATTGGGGGGGGGGGATGACAGTAATGATTTCATATTTTGGGAACTATTTCTGACTGATAGAGCCTCGGGCTTGATTCTCCAGTTTTCTCACTCTGTGAATGCCCAATACCCTTTTGAAAATTCCTTTTCTGCTTAAGTGAGTCAGGGTTAGTTTCTGATGCATAGAAATAGGAGGCTTGACCAATACTAGGCAACTGTCCATGGAATGATGATCGGAACTCACACCTTTGGTTTTACTGGGTAATCCTCAGAAAGCAGTCTCTCAAATTTAAAATCTTGGAGAAAATTTTTAGTAGTAAATTTCTGCTTTGTAGACCAAGATAATCTTTCTAAAATACAAATGTTCCCATTTATAATGTAAGATTGGCGTAAAAACTATTTCCTGTTCTAATTAACACACATGAAAGAGAGCAAGAGCTAGAATAGGCGAGCTGCATAGTTGAACAGATCTTCCTTAGCCTGCTTGCTCCTTTAGAGACTCAGAGATGTTTTAGACTGGGGATTTAGGCTTTCAGGTTGGAGATTTCAGTCCTAGGATTCTAATGGTTTCTTTCTTGAGTTACCAAGTTGCAGGAGGCCTGAGAGAAAATTGTCTTCTGTGAGTCCTTGTATAAGTGACACTATAGGATGTGGTGGTCCTGAACATGCTTCCGGTGAGCACTGTAGGTGATACAGGAGGGACTTATCATAAAGGCACCTGTAGGAGGGGCCAAAACATTTGGATGGGTAGCTCTTTGAGTGCCTGGCTTTATAAGGACAACATTTAGAGTGTTTTGAGAAGTACGTAGATGGCTCATCCTTTCGGGAAGCCTACTAAAACATTATCATTAAAAAATAAGTTGTGATAAAGAGTTTGAGGTTAACTTGCTGAGAAATAACTGGGAATCGGTTATTCTTTTCTGATGATCAATAAGCAACTAGAGGGAGGCAGGTTTACATCTTCTGCATAAAGAAACCTGACCAAGTCACATGCCTGAGGAGATGGCCACACCATCTCAGGAAGAAGAGGTCATGGAAGGATCTGGAGTCAGGGCCATTGAAGGAGCAGTGCCCTCCAGGCCACAGCTTTATTCCTTGCAGGGTGAGTTTTGGGGCATCAGCTTCTGTGGTTGTCTTCATTGAGAATGGTGGTTGGCTCTTATCTGTGCTAAAGATAAAGGGGAGGAGGAGAGTGGTAAATCCAAAGTAACAGGTGTCCCCAGACAGTTTAGGCTTAGTTTCGAATATCTTTTTGAGAAGTAAAACAATAGAAATCTCAAAAGCCTTGCCTCCTTTCTCAATATTTGGACAAAAGAGCATCTTATTTAGGAATCAAATATAGTATAACATCTCCCATTTGTTGAGTTTCTATTGTGCTCCAGGCATTGGGCTGGGTACTTTTTCTATGATATCTCATTTAGTTCTCACAAAAACTCCATGAGGAAGTCATTATTATTCTCACATATAATTTTGTAGATTTAGTGTGACGACCTTGACCAAGAATCTGTCACTCAGTGTCCCTAGTCATACCAATAAGTCAAATAAGTAGAAAAAACAAAGATGTCACAAAAACTACAAATTAAAAATAAAATTTGCTTCCAATTACTTACTAATTAATAAGCAAACAAGTTTATCTGTTACCATAACACTGCTAGTAATCAGCTTGTAGATAGCTGGAGATTCTTCTTACTGAATATTTTCATAGGAAATTTCATGATAACCAAAGAGGAAAAAAAAAATCAAAGCAAACATTTCAGGGAGTATTACCTTGATTGTGTTCAGCTGTGCAGAAACAAAATCATAACCAGATATACTTATGCATTAATTTTTTCTTTCTTAACCACATCAGGCCTGAGCTGGGAGTGTTTGCTGTCTTATCTTTTATGCTCTTTAGTGTGTCTGAGTATCATCTTGACATGTTAGTCCCAAGTTTTAAGTCAGTGGTGATCAAACTTACATGCATAAAAATCAGCCAGAATGTTTCTTAAAAAGGTACATTTGTTGGCTCCACCCCAGAGTTTGTGATTCATCAGCTCTGGGTTGGGGTGCAGCAATTTCCATTTTTAACAAGCAGTACAGCTGTTTCTAATGCAGGTAGTTCTGGGCCCTTTTTGAGAAACTCTCCGCATGTGAGAATGACAGTGGCAATGACCGGGGCAGCATCTTTGGGTCAGGCAATGGTGGGATGTTCATAAGGCACCTTGTTTATTTGAAACCTTGTCCCTGCCTCCTCCTTGTTCCCCCCACGTCTCTTGTTCTACTTGTCTTCAATCCAAGTTCCCAATGGATTCCTCTCCTGCCACCATCAAATCTGTTTAGGATACCAAGAAGCAATGTCTTGCTGGTTGATTGTCCAGGCTTAGCCTATCAGTGAGGCTGGAAGCTGTGTTCAGGTGTTTCACTTACAACTTGGCCCCAACAACTGGAAATCTCACTTCAAATGAAGAAATTTGTTGAGAGGTAATAAACTACCCTCAGGCCTTTCAACAAGTGTGGGTTCTATTCTGTGGGAAGAGCCTTGCACTGGAGAACACAAAACCCTGAGTGTGAATTTGGTCACATACAAATTGCACAAGTCTGAGCCTGTAGTCGTTCATGCTCTTAGAGAAATAGGTTTGTCATATGCACAATAAAAAATAATAATCTGTTTATAGCCTGGTTGTTCAGATAACTCAGTGTTGTCATTCATTAACAACTATTTATTGTGCACTGACCACGTGTCACGTGCTGGTGGGGTCAAGTAACATCAGTTAATTTTGAACTCACCCAATCCTTGTTTCCCGTTCACATTTTTCTCTTTTGTATATATTAAGCACCCTTATCTTTTAATTATCTAATTTCCTACCATAGTCCATATGAAATTAACATTTATAAAACTTTTTAGTAATATAAAATATATATTTCTTGTCTACAGAAAAGAAACACGTCTTAATTTATGTAATTATCTAATATTTATCAATTACCTAGTAATTCATTACCTAACATTTATTAATTATCTTTATTAGTTATCTAATATTTATTAATTATCTAATATTTATTAATTACCTATGGTATGTCAGGCTCTCTATAGGAATTGCAGATACAGAGTATAAAACCAATATGGTCTGAATCTTCACTGACCTTACATTCTAACAGAGGTGATGGACATCTGACCAGGGAAGATGGATATTCAACAACTAATTTCACAATTAATTATTGAAACATAGTAAGTTCTGTGAAAATTTAAAAGTGATCTATAAATAACACAACAGGAATATCTGACCTAGCTGGTGGGATGGTGGGGGCAAAAAATATTTCCTTGAGGAAACAAAATGTAAGCAAAGTTTTATCATTTATTTATTTATTTATTTATTTATTTTTAAAAGACTTTATTTATTTGACAGAGGGAGACACAGCGAGAGAGGGAACACAAGCAGGGGGAGTGGGAAAGGGAGAGGCAGGCTTCCCGTGGAGCAGGGAGCCCGATGCGGGGCTCGATCCCAGGACCCTGGGATCATGACCTGGGCTGAAGGCAGATGCTTAATGACTGAGCCACCCAGGTGCCCCTGTAAGCAAAGTTTTAAAAGGAGAATGTGAATTAACCAGTCCCAAGTAAAGGGGAGTGGGCTGGGCAAGGGGGAGATTTCAGGGAGAAGGTCTGTGTTTGTCTCCCCAAGCAAGAAGGAGCACGACACTTCTAAAAGATTTGAGGAAACTTATCTTTAGAAAGATTAGTCTCCTTGCTTGTGGGGAATGGACTGGAAGAGGCAAGTCTGTGTTGGAAGGAGAACTGGGAGCTTGGACCACAGAGGTGGTGGAGGATGTGAATTAAAGTGGTTGGGTAGAGAGATTATGTAGGAGCTAAAACAGACAAGTTTTATCACTTGATTGGAGATGGCATGTGGAGGGGAGAGAGGTGTTGAGCAGCTCATGTTGCTGGCTCCCCATGTATAGTTGGACAAAGACCATTCATCACAGTGTAGCTATTGTCTAATGTTGTCCTGTTGCCATGAGGCAGGAGGAGTAATGATTCCTGTGACTATGTTGTTACTTAACATGGTGACACTAAAAGAACAGTGGTTGGAAGTCAAAGAAATCCATGTTGTAATGCCAATTCTGTCACTAACTGTTTCAGTTTGGGCAAATCTCTTAATCACTTGCTGTGGATTTGGTTTTATAATTTGTAAAATATTGGATTATAAAATGTCTAAAATTTCAGTTCTGACTTTTTATGGTAGTTTATGTTGGTCTAATGAAGTTAAGTATAAAATATAATTCAACAGTGATTTTTTTTTTAGCGTCTTATTAAGTCATAGTAACCTAGTTAGTCAAACTGCAAATCCAAGAATTATCCTTGAATCCTTCCCCACAAATGCCACATCTGATCTAGTGTCAAGTCTTGTCAATTCTACCTGTAAAACTGTGATAGTATCCTAACTAGTCTCCTCCTTTCTACTCTTGCCTTCTCACAACCCACTCTCCATGCAGTAGCCAGAGGGATCTTTTAAAAAGGTAAATTAGATCATGTGACTAATGCCCAGAACTTTTTTTTTTTTAAAGATTTTATTTATTTATTTGACAGAGAGAGTGAGAGAACACAAGCAGGGTGAGCAGGAGAAGGAGAGGGAGAAGCGAGCTCCCCGCTGACCCTGGGATCATGACCTGAGCCAAAAGCAGATGCTTAACCATCTGAGCCACCCAGGCGTCAATGCCCAGAACTTTTTGCTGATTTCCTATCATGCTTAGAATAAAATCTGAGCTCCTTCCTTTTTCTCATGAAGCCCTTCTTTATTGGACCCTGACTGCCTCTTTTTCCTCTTCGTTTAGCACTCCTCTCTCTCACTCTTGGGCTCTTAGTTACAGTATGTTTGTTTGTTGTTCTTGTTGTTGTTGCTTTTTTTTTGAACACGCCAACCTCCTTAGTACCTTAGCAAACTGTTCCTTCTGACTAGAAGATGCTTTCTTGGCTCTTTGAATGCGTGGTTTTTCTTCCTCATTCAGCTTCCAGCCTAGATGTTACCTCTTTAGACAGATCTCTCTTAACTACCCAATCTAGTAGCCTCCTGGTCACGCTCAAGTACTTTGCCTCATTTCAGTTCTCTGAAGAGAATTTATCATCCTCTGCTATGTGAATTGCTTGTTGATTGGTTGTCTTCTCCCAGAATATAAACTCTATGAGAGAAGAAGCTTTATTTATCTTGGTACCATGTCCCTAGTGCAAAATAATCTTTCATATATTAGTTACATGGAAATATTTGATAGATAAATGAATGGGGATATATCAAGAAGCAAGATAGTTCTTATACTCATGGATTTTATAATCTCACAAAGTACATCATTTGTTATACTTGCAGGGTTTATGACTGGTCAAGGAGTTAATATTTCTTAAATTCAATCTCAAAGTTCTTTCCCACAGTCTTTGCAGCTTCTGTTTAGTTGCTGCCACATCAAACACACATTCCATTTTTTTCTGAGTATGTTAGGTCAGCCTACAAAAAAGGAATAGCTCTTAAACTAAGACACTGATGAAAATATTATTGGACTCAGGCAAATAATCTGTGTTCCCAAACTGTTAGTATTGCGGCTACTATATTTTTTAGTGCATACAATTTTGGTAGGATGTCAAATATTTTTCCAGTGTTAATGAAATATTAAAGCAAAACGAACTAAAAGATCCTGTAAGGGATTCTGATTCATTTTGCCGCTAAACTATTCTATGACCTCTGAGCAACTTTGGCTCTTAGTCTCCTGACCTGTAAAGACTAAATAATTTAATAGAAATATCTCATTTTCAGGTTCCATAGAGGCAAGAAGATTCTTCCAGTCTCACAGCTACTCCCTAGAGATCATTGAGTAGCCTTGAAAAAAATCTATTGGCTCAGCTGGTGAGAGTCATTTACTGTACCTCTGTTCTGAGGGTGGACTGCCAACCTCGGATCATGCAAGGGCATTGTAAGGTCTTACTTTTCTTAATGTTATTTTCCCCACCAGCCTTCCAGAATGTCTGAAATGTCTACCACAAGAATAGCTCCTTTGGGTTAAGAGGTTATCTCCAGGGAGACATGTTTAAAATGAGCTCCTTGTGTAGATACCACATGAGCACCATTTAGCACATCTGCACTGATTGGATTATTAGAATAGAAGTTGCCTTCCAGAAGAAAACTTGAGCTAAGGGAATGGAATATGTTACTTTCTGTTCCTTCCTTCCTTGCATCCATCCATCCTTGAAACAGTACTTCTAAGGTCAAAACTTCCGTGAGGCCGGGGCGCCTGGGTGGCTCAGTCGTTAAGCATCTGCCTTTGGCTCGGGTCATGATCTCAGGGTCCTGGGATCGAGCCCCGCATCGGGCTCCCTGCCAAGCAGGGAGCCTGCTTCTCCCTCTCCCACTCCCCCTGCTTGTGTTCCCTCTCTCGTTGTGTCTCTCTCTGTCAAATAAATAAATCTTTAAAAAAAACAAAAAAAACAAAAAAAACTTCCGTGAGGCCATAGGTAGAACTTATGGAAAAGGAACCACCCCTCTCAAGGAACGTTAGTGTAGTGGAGCTGATGAGAATGTAAAAGTTAATTAGATTACACAGGCAAAATGAAATAAACAGATTAGATTATAAGGACAGGAGTGGCTCATGTTGGCATGGAATATTGGGACCAGCTTTGTGGAGGAGATGGCGTTTCATCTGAGCTTGAATTAGGCTTTGAAGAGTGAGGAGGATTTCAATAAACAGAGGTGGAATGATGGGGGGTAAGAATAGGAAAGGAGAGAGCTTTCCCTCTGAGAGAACAGCATAAGCAAAGGCAGAGTAAATTTTGATGAAAATTAGAACTTGGAAATATCTGGAGAGTGAGGTGTTTCCTATGAAATTTTTTCAATTGTTTTATTGAGGCATAATTGACATACAATAAACTGCACATATTTAAAGTGTATGAATTGATAAGTTTGTTATATGTATGAGCCTGTGAAATAATCACCATAGTCTATGTAGTGAACATTATCATCACCCCCAAAGTCTCCTTATGCCCCTTGATAATTCCTTCCTCTGGTCCCTTTAGGCAGCCAATGATCTGCTTTCTGTCATTATATAAATGGAACTGTACAGTTAACTCCTCTTTCTTGTCTTCTTTCTTTATCCCTATTTAATGCTTTTTGATGCTATTGTAAATGGTATTTTTTTAAGATTTTTTATTTATATATTTGAGAGAGAGAAAGGGAGAGGGAACATGAGCGGAGGGAGGGGCAGACTGAGAGGGAGAAGCAGATGCCCCGCTGAGCCGGGAGTGCGATGTGGGGCTCAATCCTGGGACTTTGAGACTAGGACTCTCAGATCCCAGGACCTGAGCTGAAGACAGATACTTAACCGGACTGAGCCACCCAGGTGCCCCATAAATGGTATTTTTTAAGTTTCATTTTTTGATTGCTTATTGGCAGAACATAGAAATTCATCTGAGTTTTTTTTTTAAAGATTTTATTTATTTATTTGAGAGAGAGAATGAGAGAGAGCATAAGAGGGGGGAGGGTCAGAGGGAGAAGCAGACTCCCTGCTGAGCAGAAGCCTGATGCGGGGCTCGATCACAGGACTCTGGGATCAGGACCTGAGCCGAAGGCAGTCGTTTAACGACTGAGCCACCCAGGTGCCCCTCATATGAGTTTTATATCTTGACCCTTTAACCTAAAATTTAGCTAATTCTTATTAGTTCTAAAAGCTAATTTTGTAGATATTGTATTTTCTATATAGATGACTATGTTGTCTGTGAGCAAGGAGATTATTTCTTCCTTTTTAAAAAAATCTAGATACCTTTTATTATTATTTTTTTCTTGCCTTACTGAAATGACTAGAACCTCCAGTACAATATCAAATATAGTAGGGAGAGCAGACATCCTTGCCTTGTCCTGATCTTGGGAGAACATTGTCTTTCACTATTGTTATTGGGGCTGAGTTGTATTGTCCCAAAAGTCATGTATTGAGGTCTTAACCTGTGGTACTTCAGACCATGACTGTATTTGGAAATAGGGCCTTTAAAGAGGCAATTAAGTTAAAATGAGTTTATGTGGGTTGCCCTTAATCCAATATGACTATTGTCTTAGAAGAAGAGGAGATTAGGACATAGATATGCACAAGTAGTAGGAAGGAAAGATCAAGTGAAGAGAGACTACCGTCTAGGAGTCAAGGAGGGAGGCCTCTGAATGAAACCAATCCTGCCAATATTTTGATCTTTAAGCCTCTAGCCTAGCTTCCAGAACTGTGAGAAAATAAATTTCTGTTGTTGAAGCTACCCAGTCTGTAGTATTTTGTTATGGCAGAATTACCAAACCGATACAACCATTAGGTATGACGTGAGCTGTAGGTTTTTTATAGATATCGTCTACCAGGTTTTGGAAATTCTAAGTTTGCTGAGAGTTTTTATCAGGAATATAAGATTTGTCAAAGCTTTTCTGAATCTTTTGAGAAGATCATATGGCTTTATTTTTTAGTTTGTTAATAGGGTGACTCAAATGGATTGCAGTAGTGATTTAATATGCCATAAAAATTTGTATGTGTAGGAATTAATGATATTCTCCAGCTCTTTCTGTGGTATCAATGAAACAAAAATGTAATTAGCTACAAATCAGGCTATGCAGGTTGGTAAAATTCTCTGTGGGGTTTTATAAACTAAAAAGGAAGCAGTGATATTGGTTAATAAATAGTAATACCTAAAATTGATTGTAATCTGAATCTTGAATTAACTGAAAAACTTCTACGGTTGGCTTTAAAATAGAGAGAGGATGTTAGGAAATGGAGAATGTAGCAACAACAAAACCCAAATATTTAAAATATAGTCCGGGGCTTGGTCTCCTTTTGGTTAATTTTGTCCATACATCTCTATCCACAATGGAGGTATGAAGAATGGGTAGTTTGTATACATGATATTTAAGGAATTTCAGGAAGGTGTCTTCCTCCTTTGCAAAAGCAGCTGCACTGTTTTCTTAGTAGTTCATTTCTTTGGTTTAGTGTTGCCTCTTTTAAAATTAGATTTCATTTGGAGAACCATCACTTTGGGCTGTTTAGTGTCCTTACCAGTTTCATTTGATTTCCTTTCCCTTAGAGCCATTTTTGCTGAGGTCAGAGCACTATGAAGCTAAGAATCTTATTAAATGAGTTAAGGATGATTGTGAAACATGGAATAATCGCATCACAGGACACTGCCTGGTTAGAGTTTTGGTCGTGGGCAATATGAAGGCATAAGGGCTAAGGCAGGTCTGGGGCTGGTGGGAGGAAGAAAGTGACTCACTCCAGGAAACAAAGTGAAGTGCAGAAAGGGCAAGTAGGAGATTATTTATAGTGTTATCTAATAAGACAAATACAAATGAGCACTCTTATGCACTGGACTTGGGTCTGGACATAAGTATGAATAAGTTAGTACCTTTAAATGGGAGTAGGGATGGGAGTGGAGATGAGAAATGGCTTGAGGGAGGAGAAGGGAGATGGATGGGAAACAAGGGGTGATGTGAAGTGCCAACAACTGTCACAAAAGTGCTCAAAGTTGGACAGAGGCAACCTCTGAGAGAGTGGCTGGAGGAGGGAGTCCGTTAGGAAAGCCCTAGGGAGGAGGAGACCAATGAAGAGCTCTATTATGGTTTGATGATACCTGGATATTCCCATAGGATATTTAGTTATAAAGGAAGATCGCATTGTTTTCTGTATTCTGTTTTTGCTAGGGAAAGATGCTAAGAAAAAGAAAAATAGCTTATAAGAAGAATAAAATAGCCACGCAACACTTGGGGAACCAAAAAGTCTGTTGGCCCCAGTCTCTGAGCATTTGGTTAATTGAAAATTTCTTGATATGGGATAAACCTTAACCCCTTAATGATGTTTACTGCTAAACATGTGTACAATGAGATAGTATAATGAAATAGGTAAGAGCAAGGGCACTGAGCCATCCTTCAAATTCTGGTCCTACTCTTTATTACTTGCATGATTTTTTGGCAAATTAACCTTTCTTTACTTTGGTTTCCCCACCTGGAAAGTGGAATTAATAGAAGATTTTTTAATGAGGACCAGTTGAGTTAAATATGCAAGGTGCTTAACAATGCCCAGCACTTACGAGAAAGAGAGAGAATGAATATTAGTTTAACATAGAACATGAGTCTGGAAGAAGGGGAGATCCAAATTTCAATCCTGGCTCTGCTATGTACTTATTGGCCTCAGTTGTTTTTTAATCACACAATGGATGTAGTAAGCTTTGTATGGTCACTATGAGAATTAAATGACATAAGATATATAATATTGCCTAATCAATTATCTGATTATTCATAGGCACTTAGAGGCTCTTGTTTATTATTTAATTTTTAATGGTCATCTCTGATCATAGTTCTTTTAGAGTGACCTTTAACAAGCTATTGCCAAGGAGGATTAAAAAAGTATTCCTATGATTAGACAATGTTTGTGGGATGTGTACCTTTTAGTATTATAGAAGTAGATTTTAAAGTGTTTGCTTTTTATGTTTATCATGGAACTTCATGCTTTAATACCATATCCTCTGCCTTCTTTCTTTTCTAAATCATACTCTATCCATTATTCTGGTATATTTGGCATATGCATATATTTAAACATATGTACTCACTCTTATATAAACAAAAATATTATTTTTAAAAGAATGTTTACATGAATCATAGAAGCAGCTACTTTACCACTTGTTTCTCTTTCTCTACTCTGTCCCCTCTATATTATACAGACTTTGTCCTTTGCTCTAAAGAATAAGGGGATATGTGGAATTACAAAAAAGAAAGTTTAAAATGTATTTTGTATTGTATCCCTAATAAATATGTAAATTCATAAAACAATATGCAAATAATTTAATAAGGCAATTTAATTTGTGAAATACTATGAAGAAAATAAAATGGATGTGGCAAGGTTAAAAAAAGTATTCTTATGAATTTAGTAATTTCCTTTATACATCATAGACTGGGCAAAAATCAAGTCTTTTTGAGAATGAAGCTGTTCATTTCTAGCTCTGTTTCAAGGAAGAAAGAACTGAAAATATGATATGTGGCAATATGGTTAGAGTACTTAGCTAAAAACTAGCAATGTATTGACTAAATCTTACAAATATCTTCATGTGTTTCTTTAAAAATTTATGTGGCATCTCTAATCAGTAGGGAGAAGATGAGATAAATTTCATTAAATGATATTGGTATTGGGATAATAAGATCGTCTATTGGGAAAAATAAAGTTGATCCATAGCTCAACTATATTCAGTATGAAGTCCAAATGTATTACATATAAAATATGAAATCATAAAAGTAATAGAGGAAGAAAACACGGATGCATTATTTTCTAACTTTGGAATGGGGAAAGGTTTCGAACTGTGACTAAGAATTCAGAAGTCATAAAAGAAGAGACATACATTTGACCACAATAAACAAATATATATTAACACAGCAAAACTATCTATCATAAGCAAATCAAAAGATGAATTGGGAAAAATGATCTGCAATTCTTATGCATAAATAAATAATATCCTTAAAATATACAGAACTTCTAGAGGTTGGTCAGAAAAAGACTAGATGTGTTTTTTAAAGTGGACAAATAGGGATGGCTGGGTGGCTCAGTCGTTAAGCATCTGCCTTCGGCTCAGGTCACGATCCCAAGGGTCCTGGGATTGAGCCCCACGTCGGGCTCCCTGCTCAGCAGGAAGCCTGCTTCTCCCTCTCCCACCCACCCACCCCCCGCTTGTGTTCCCGCTCTCGCTATCTCTCTCTGTCAAATAAATAAATAAAATATTTTTAAAAAAGTTAAAAAAAATAAAGTGGACAAATAATATAAATAGACACTTCACAGGAAAGGAAATACAGCTGGACCTTTACAAAATGTGAAATATATTCGAAGTCAATACATATTAAGATAGATAAATGCTAATTAAACCTTTACCAAAAAAGCATTTTTTCACCAATCAGTTTGAAATGGTACCTTCCCTATAAAGTGCAATTTGGCATTATCTATCAAAATTATAAATGCATTTTCCTTGGATCCAGAAATCTCACTTCTGGAATTTATCCTTCAGATAAAATTGCACACAAAGAGAATGACTTATATACAAGTTTATTTGTTGTAACCTTGTTTTTTTTTTTTTTTTAAGATTTTATTTATTTATTTGACAGAGAGAGACACAGCGAGAGAGGGAACACAAGCAGGGGGAGTGGGAGAAGGAGAAGGAGGCTTCCCGCCGAGCAGGGAGCCCGATGTGGGACTCGATCCCAGGACCCTGGGATCATGACCTGAGCCGAAGGCAGACACTTAACGACTGAGCCACCCAGGTGCCCTGTTGTAACCTTGTTTTTAATAGTGAATGGTTGCAAATAACCTATGTGTCCACCAATAGGGGATTCTCTAGAACACAATACAAATCAGCTCTAAAAAAGATAAATAAGTTTTCTATGTTCTATAATAGAAAATTCTTCCAGATGAATTGATTTATAAAAACAAAAGATCTGGAACAATGTATATAATATTCTATATTTTGTATAAAACAGTGGGAAGAAAATAAATATAAACTTGCATTTGATTATAATTGCATAAAGAAACTCTGAAGAGATACATAAGAAACTACTAAAATTGATTACCTTTGGGGGTGGCAGGTGACAAACAGGGCAGAGAGAAACAGGAGTGGGAGTGAGACCTTTTATTGCATTGTTTTTTAATATTGTTTTTATTTATAACCGGTACATTTATTACCTGCTCAAAAATGAAGTAAGATTCTTCTGTCTCTTGAATCGATAGTTACAATCCTTCCAGGATCATGGGAATCTACAGATAATGTTATTTTTCTTGAAAAAATTTTTGTCTTTTCATTTCCCATTTTATCTTATTAATTTCCCACAAAGCCTCAAAGAACATAATGAACCTATGGCCCAATAGGAGATAATGAAGTGCTCTGGTCAACCACAAGCAAACTGAGACCAATTAAGACATTTTCCTCCTATCTCTTAATAGTTTTCATTTCTTTTGTTAATTCTATTTCCCTAAAAAGCAAATAACTTAGATGATGCTAATCTAGCATCAGTTGTAGATATGCACACTGGATGGGCAGTTGTGTCAGAACAAGTTCTATTATAAGCCGTCTTATGACAAGCTGGATAATTTCTTACATGATTATTCATTTATGATTGGAAATAGTGCTCCATGTCATGTATGAAGTTCAAGAACTGGCAAAGGCAAAAAAGATTTTCACTATAAGATATTTTACTGGAAAAGGCCAAGTGTTTGATATTTTTGGCCTACAAAGCTGATTAGCTCTGAAGAGCCAAACAACAGATTTAATTTTATCAAATTAACCAGTGTTCAATGTACAGAGTTAAAAATGATTTTTTTCCTGTTTATTAATGCCTTCAATGTTACCCCTCGTGCTTTAAAATAAAATGCAAGGTTCAACCTTATGATTGAAAGATTAGACGAGGCTTGAACCAGTAAAAATAGATTTTTTTAAAGGAAAAGTTATTTTGAGTGGAGTGCTAGCTGTACTAGACAAATTCAGTCGGGCCTCCTCTTCAGTCTTGTCAAAGCTTAGCACAGTCCAGAAGGCACTAGTGTGTATGCCAAAAAATCAGAGCAGCAGTTAAAAAAAATAAGTGCACTAAGAAATATTAAATGGAAAGCCAATGCCTATAAATAAAAAGGCAAGTGAGCACTAATCAATCATAAGTAACTCTGAACAGAAAATAGGAGTTGGAAGGGTGAGAGAGATTTCACATACAACATATGAGACTAGATACAAATGATTTAATTAAACTGCATTCCTTTTACACAAGACTCAAAAATCTCTAAATGTTAAGAAAAACTGGAGTATAGAAATGCAACGTCTTGCTTTGCAATCTATAGCGGATGAGTAGCAAGGCATATGCCAACAGCAGAAATAGAAGCAGTTGATGAATCCTGGGTGAGTGGAAGTGTTTCATTATCTGTATCTGTTTCTTGCTATTCATCTCAGCTTTACGGCTCTTACTAAAGGACCAAATTCTTTCCACTACGAACAATAGCAGCCTCTACAAACTTGGAATTTGGGGTAAAAATCATTAAACAGAATACAAAACTAATTTCAATGAATATTGAATAAATTCAATCAAAAGTTAAAATAATACATCCAATAAATTAAATAAATGTTAGAGGGGCCAGAGAGAAGGTAAGGAAGGAGAGAGGCAGAATGTTGGTAATTACAAGTGTGAGGAGGGGAGAAAGGTATGCATGGATGCTTGTTGGCCAGCCACAAAAAAGAGGAAATTAACTCTGGACCTTGGCTAGTTGACCTTTAAGGCCAGTGTTGCCTTAGGAAATTATTTATGCTGCTCAGCAGAATTGAACTGTCCTTTTTAGAAGAGAACTTGAATCTTTTTAAATAAACGGTCCACTTAAACATTTGGACTTCAAGAAATAGGCTTAGAATGATAAAAATGCTGCACAAGCTTCTGGATATCCATGATTTTATGTCTTGAATTAATTGTAGATAAGTTAGAAAAAAATGAAATTATTTCCCCTTATATACATTTAAGTTTTAAAATAAAGAATATTTGAAACTTGGGAATTAAAATTTGAGAGCTTTTCCAAATTCTGTCTATCTATCTATCTATCATCTCTCATTCATCTATCTATCATCTATCTTTACATTATATACAAAAAAGATATACATCTCAGTACTATTGTTTGTTCTCAATTTTATGAAAATTGAGAATGTAATGATATACCAGAGATCATAAGGAGTTTGTCTCTTATCACAAACATTAGAAGGCATAAATCTAAATCCATATATCAAAAACAAAAATAATTTTTCCAACCTAATAAATGACAGCCAGGATTCTGAAGGAAAAAGGGTTATTTTTAAAATCAAAGATAATTTCGATGGTGGCTCTGGTAATGGGTAGCAAAAATGGCTCATGGGAAAGGCACACATACTGCTAATAGATTGACTGAAAAGAAAAACATTATTATTGGTGTTTTCTCCCCCCCCTACCAGATTCAGTGATATCACTACTGCAATCTGTTATTTATGTAGAAAGGCAGTAAACAGTGGAAAGGAGAGTATCTGTTCGGGAACATCTTCTCTGAGAAGTTGCTTGAAAATTAAGCATGTGATGAACATGTGAGAAGCATTTACACAGTTGGCAGCATATAAATTCTCAGAACAGTAGGGGATAAAAATGGGTTAGATAAAGAAAACTAAGGATTAGATCCACATAAACAGTTGGATGTTTGTAACATATTTATTTAACAAAAAATGGGAATATAAGCATTCACCTTAAATGAAACTCAGCCTGAAAAGAAAATTAAAAAAAAAATGAGATTTAGACTAAAAGTTTTAAGACTCTAAAATTTTATATTAGTTCATATTGTAATCTACAACTCATAGGAGGTTATGACTCTGTTTTGTCTCCATGCTTTAGAACAATTGAATACGCCCTGTCTATGAAGATCAGTTTATATCAGTTTTTTTTTTTGACCTCGGCACTGTTGACATTTCATAGCCCATAATGCTTTGCTGTGGAAGGCTGACCTGTCCATTGTTGGATGTTTGGCAGCATCCTGGCCTCTACCCACTAGATGCCAGCAGGATCACCTCAGTTGTGACAGCCAGTACTGTCTCCAGATATTGCCAAATGTCCCTTGAGTAGCAAAATCACCCTTAATTGAGAATCATTCATCTACACCTCTTACTAGAAAATAAAGCAAATCTAAAAGTTATAAAATGGCCTCTCAGATGGCATATGTACTTAACTTAAAAAAATATATCACTAATTTAGGTCTAAAATGAATTTGTAAGAACTGTGCCATGACAAAACCAATTAAAATATGGTTGAGAAAATTTTCTATAGCACAAAACAAAACAAAACAAAACAAAACCAAAAACAAACCACACAACACAACAAGATCCAAACCGAAAAAACTCCCATGGAATCTCCCATGCTAAATGCAGTCACTCAGAACCTATCTTGATTTTCAGTTGTTCCCTTTCCCTATTGATTTATACAGGCTAAATTCTCTCTTCCTGATCTCCAGGCATAGCAAAGTGACTTCCAAGTGAGAAAGTCTTTGAGTGCTTATTATTTCTCCCCAGAGGGAAGCTAGATTTTCACCTTCCCCTCTCACTTCCCTCTAAGGGTGAATGATATATGTTGACAGTCCTGGGGGCAGGGGAATGTCATCAGAAAACCAACCCTATTCCTTTTCCTTATTGCCTGGTAAACCTCTTCTTTCAGGAGAGTCTGAAGACTTTCTTTCTGGTTACTCTTGGTAATAATGGTTGCTCTGATCACTGTATTTTCAGTTTAGTAATTAATATGCTCAGCCCAGGGAAATAATCAGAATGTTCGCCATTTCACTGAAAGTTTCCGCTCTCCCCCAGCTTGCGTCTGAGCCCTGGCTGCCTGTAGTTAGAAAAGCATGGCCAGTTTTTTTTTTTTATTTCCCTGCCTAGAGTTTTTATTCCTCCTTCAACTCTTCACCCACTAGGCGCATTTTTTGGACCCTTTTAGATTTGCAGCAGGAAAATGAAGAGCCAAAGGGAGAAGAAAAAGTTTTACCTGACTGGTACTGTTGTATCATATCAGCCCTCTCTGGGCTTCTTTCTCTTAGGGTGCTTTTTACAAGTTCTTTGGAGAGCCACTCCCCCCGCCCCACCCCTCCAAGCCTTTGACTCTGGCTGGTTCTTTGTTAACTGTTTTCTTAGCTCCTAGGTATTTGGTGGGGCCGAGGGTTCTCTTCAACTGAATCTAAGGCAATTCCTTGCTCCTTCTTGCATAGCCCACATCTGAAAAGTACAAAATGCTTCCGCCTTCTTTGCCCTGACAAATCTTGGATGGATAGGGCACCCCAGTGCTGCCATGTCTCTTCTGTCAACAGCAGAGCAGCCCGCAAGCCACGGTCACTTTCCCTTTAGACTTTACAAGGATGAGTCAAACATCAGCTCTCTGTATTCCCCGCGCTGCTGGAGATACACATCAAGCACTCTCAGGGACCCTAAGGAAGCCCATTCCCTAGGCTTGAGGGGAGGAGCAGACTTATGTACCTTCATCCAAGGAGGTGCATGGTGTTCTCATAAGCTAACGTTCTCCACATTCCTACTTTACCCTTTCATACCTGTCAAAGTATACTTTTCAAAAAATTTAGCATAATGCTTATACAAATATGCAGTGAACACATGCCAACGATTTACATTACTCATAAATGAATGATGAAGATGAGGGATGGGTCATTTGAAGGTAAGAGATCCTGAAGTATGTAAGTCTCATACAGTGGTGAAAGAAAGAAGGCTGAAATAATAAACAAAAGTTAGATGCAAAACTGGCTAATGTCCTGCAGTCCAATGAAACAAGACCCTCCGGGGTTACCTTTTTCTACCAGGCAGATCATTTCATTTCTCTGGACAAAAATAATTTGTAGCTTATCACTCTTCTGCAAATTAAAGTCTCATTTCACAGGTTCTGGGTCACAAGTTATAGTAAAGAGGAAAGTTACCTTTCCCTAGAGCAGAGGGAGGCAAACTATAGTCTGCAGGTCCAATAAAGCCAGGCCTTTTTTTTTTTTTTAAAGATTTATGTATTTATTTATTTATTTGTGAGTGGGGGAGAGAGAGAGAAAGCATGAATGGGAGGGGCAGAGGGAGAGGGAGAATCTCAAGCAGACTCTCTGCTGAGTGTGGATCCCAATGTGGGGCTCGATCTCATGACCCTGAGATCACAACCTGAGCTGAAACCAAGGGTCGGACACTCAACCAACTGTGCCATCCAGGCATCCCCAGACATATTTGTGTACTTAAAGTTTTATTGGAATATAGTCACTTCCATTCTTTCCTGTATTGCCTATGGTTGTGTTCACCCTGCAATGGCAGAATTGAGTAGGTGAAATGGAGACCACATATGGCTCACAAAGCACCAAATATTTGCTCTGTGGCCTTTTACAGAAAAAAATTGCTGACTTCTACTGTAGAGCATCAGATAACCCCTGGCCAGGCTTGGTAGACCATGCCTTTCTATGACTTTGAAAGGGCGCACAGTCATCTTTTTGCTCTAATTCCAAATTTTGGGTAGTTTTTCTTAATGTAAACTTGATATGGGTGAAGGACTAAATATTGCCAAGCGGGGTGTTGGCCATCTTTCTTATGTGCTGGTCTTGCCCCTCATTTTGGAATTTGGGAATAGTTCTCAGCCAAAATTGATATTGAAATAGTTCCATATAGACAGTGTGTTAAAATATTGTTCTAAATAACTTACCTGGTTTTGGGGATCATGATTTTGTGTTTTGTTAAGGTAAAAATTCTCATAACTTTAAAAAACATTTTCCTTTTTTCTTGGATTGGCGATCGGTGGAGATTAGAGGTGGCAGTAAGAGTATCTGATTCAAAATAATTATTGAAAATAATTTAGCTTTAAAAAAATAATTTAGCTTTAATTTTTTTTGTCATTTCAGTTTTAGCTTTCACTTGGAAAACTTGTGATTTGGCATTAGTTAATTACATTTAATTTGACTGAATCTGCTTTTCTACTGCTTACTTTTCGACAGTTTTGTCAGATGGCTGTGATGTTCGTTCGTGAGTAGCTGAATACCATTTTGAAGTATTTTTCTAGAGATATGATATATTTCTTCTTAAGTCATGATGTAGTCTCTAATGATTCATTTAAATTGTGTTCCTCTTCTTAGGAAGTAGTGTGATGGTGAGGGAATTTGGTGAGGGAAGATCTTAGTGACAATTACGTTTCCCTGGTCAGCTCGTCTAACTGATCCGCTCTCTTTTCATAAGTATTCAATAAGGATAACAGTAAGAGATGTGGTTTTACTTAACTTACAAGGCATTTGAGAGAATGACGGATGAGAGTGCTTTGTGAGCTATGAGGTTCTGAGCCAGTGTTATTTGTGTTATTATAGGTGACAGCAAAAATTCAAGAATTGTTTCAACTGTATTTCACCAAATTTAGATTTATCAACATTTCTCAGGCTCTGTAGATCTCAGTTACCATTTTCTCTGATGTACCTTCTCAGATCTCCTAGGATTAGGTTAGGAGTTGGGATCTATGCTGATCTCTGCTCTACCGTGTGTCTTTTTTGGGTTCTCTAATAGATTGTCAGTTCCTTAAGGATAAAGTTTTACCTTTTATAAATGCGTGGAATTTGTGTATGCTATTGATCTATGGGATAGTAATTTGTATTAGATAGAAGTAAAAAGAGGCGGGCCAAATGGATTAGGGAGAAAGATGTCCAAATGCAAAGCAAAGACACTTGGGCTTATAAAAACTACTCCCCCACAGGGGCGCCTGGGTGGCTCAGTCGGGGAAGTGGATAACTTCCCCTCAAGTTATGGTCTCAGCGTCCTGATACTGAGACCTGGGCCTGGCTCCCGCACTCAGGGAGTCTGCTTGTCCTTCTCCCTCTGCCCCTTCCCCGCTCATGCTCTCTCTGTCTTGCTCTCAAATAAATAAATAAAATTTTGAAAAGAAGAAAAACCAACTACTCCCCCACACACAAAAAAATAGAACAGAAACTACAACAACAAACACATGGAAGTCACCATGGCAGAAAAATGCTGTTAAAGTACTTACCAGAATTAAAGGGGACTGGGGGTAGTAGGGATGGGGTGGGGGGTGGGCAGAGAGGAAGTAGGCATAGCACGAAATACCATACAAGGCTCTTGTTTATTGCCATAATATTCACGCCAAGACTTCTGTTTCTCTTGGTATCCTTTCATCTAATACTATTTTGAACAAGTTCAGTATGCCACAAGGAGAATATGTGTAGAGGCTTTTATCACAGGACCTAACACATACCATAGTTCTAGCTGTTGCTTAAGGAGCTGAGAGGTTACAGTTTAAATCAAGGACTGTGTTCCTTCTGGAATCTCTAGGGGAGAATTTGTTCCTTGTCATTTCCAGCTTCTAGAGGCTGCTTGCTTTCCTTGGCTCATGGCTTCCTCACTTAGATGTTTGCTTCCATCATCACATCTCCTTTTCTGACTCTCCCCCTTCTGCCTCCCTCTTATAAGGATTTTGCTGATTACCCTGGGCCCACCCAGATGATTCAGGATAATCTCAAGATACTTAAACTTAATCACATCTGTAAAGTAACATATTCAAAAGTTTCCGGGATTAGAACATGAATATCTTTTGGGTGTGTGGGGTCGGAGAGGGCATTATTCTGTCTATCAGAAATATTTAGAATGTATAAATTTCTGTATTTCTACCACTCCAAGGAATAACATTTTTAGAATTTTGGGTATATCTTTTCAGTATTTTAAAAATATCTGTTTATATATCACATATTCTTTTTAAAAAATGAGATTATATTTTAATATAGTTTTAAATTTTACTTAATACTATGTCATATTTTTTTCACATGTTACATATCTTGTATAGCATCATTTTAAAGGCGAATTTATAGTATTCCATTGTATACATTGATAATTAATTTAATATTGATAGATATTCATTATGTTGCTAGGTATTTGTTATGTTGCTAGGTATTTGTTATCCAGTACCCCTCTAATTGTCTTGATTTCTATGTTTTAGTGACTTCAAGAGGCCTTAGCAACCTGGGCAAGGTGTCCAAATACAACTAGAATCTGGGGCCAGTATATACTTGATGAATGAATGGACGAATGAACATAAGTCAGGGGTTGCTAGCAACTCAAGACGACCAAAGAACTAATTTTCATAGTCACATGGGCTAGTTCTTGTCACTAGGCTCCGTCTCCCACCTCCTGTGGTCTGTGGGTGATTATAATGTGTCAGTGGTGGTTCCTCAACTTTCCCATCTCTACTATTGCTCTTGGGAAACAAAGACCCCTTAGTTGTACTGATAGGTGACATAGCTTCACAACTCCTTGCTGTTTATGGTGAATCACTTTCAATTCCCTGCAAACATATTAAAATGAATAGAATCAAAATCTGCATGAAATCTTTCTAAATTGTAGCAATTCCTGGCTTAGAAATATAGCTGATGGGGTTCATGGAGAGTTATAGGAGGCAAAACTCTTCATTACTCTTCTATAGAATAATGTTATTATATCATGATTGTACTTTTGCAGCTAAAACAGGGCAGAACATATTCTTTAGATTTTATTACAGACTTTCAAAATTTTGTGATATACGTAATAATGGAAATCCCTGATGTTACTCTTCACTGTGGTTAGTAAGAACAAAAATGAAATGTTCTTCCATTTCCTGATGTGGTAGAGTACTGAGGGGCAGAGAGAGACTGCAGATAGAGAACACCTGGGAATTTCCAAAACCAACTTTTGATCAATGTTTTACTTTGTGGTGGTGGTTGTCATTTTCTCTACCAAATTTTTCCTATGAACTACCAATTACTATCCAAATTGTTTGGTTTGATGTTTATTTCTATGTCTATGTCCCTTTTGCTCTTTAATACAAAACTCATAGTGATTGTCATGACTAATAAGGAGGAGAAGCCAAGGGTCTAGGTAAATGGGATAAACTACCTTTGAATGATCAAGAGTTAGTTTATTTTTTTATATCAGTTTTTTTAATTTAAATTTTTTTATTTGATTATAGTTGATATGCAATGTTATGTTAGTTTCAGGTGTACAACGTGGTGATTCAACACAAGAGTTAGTTTAAAACATTATTTTGATGGATGGATGGAGAATAATCTGTGAAATTTAAAGAATCATGGTACTTTTCTTTAATAACCACAAAATCTGCATTGCAATGTATAAATACTGAGTTTCATATGGTCTACCTTTAAATGGTATTCGAAACAGCATGGCCTTGTTACTTAAACTGAATCAACACAGCTGTCTTCTTGTTGCTTCCTTTGCATTTTTAGGAAAAGATACTTTTCTGAGTCAGAAGTTTTAGCCCTTGAAGGTTGTCTGACTAGACTTTAGGTATTTACTGTGAAAATTTCATCATTCTATCTATTTGAACTTCTCAGACATTTGCAGAAGTTTGTAACTAGTTTCTTAGTATTACATAATGAATTGGGTTCAGTCTAATTAGTTAGTCCAGGTTTGCTGCAGGACCTTTCATTTTGCACTCAAGTCATCATCTATTTATACAAAGCACACTAAGCATGTAGCACTCGACTACATATTGCAAGGATAAAAAGGAGGATAATGTAGCTGGCAAATGAATGCTGGATCCTCGAAACCGGAGGGGTTTCGCTATCTGAAACGTACTCTTCAACCTTGTAGGAGGGACTGGGAGGCAATGTATTAAGGGAACAACATGGATTTATTTGTCAGAAAGATCTAGATTCATATCCTTACTTTGTCATTTATAAAGTGTAGGTAATACCTACATTATAATGTGGCTGTAAGAATTATATAAAATGTTAAAAACAAATTCTCAAAGCAAAACTATTATGGAGACAGTAAAAAGAAAATCAGTGGTTGCTGGGGTTTGGGGGCAGGGAGGGATGAATAGGTGCAACAGGGAGGATATTTAAGACAGTGAAAATATCCTATATGATACCATAATGATGGATATATGTCATTATATATTTGTCCAAACCAATGGAGTGTACACCGAGAGTGAACCACAATGTAAACTGTGGACTTTGGGTGATTATGATGTGTCAGTCTTGGATCCTCAGTTGTAACAAACATACCACTCTGCTATAGGAGGTTGATAATGGAGAAGGAGTACATGTGTGAGGACAGAAGGTCTGTGGGAAATCTCTGTACCTTCCCCTCAATTTTGCTGTGAACCTAAAACTGCTCTAAAAACATAAAGTCTTAATATAAAGAAACACCACTCCTGGTTTAGTGCCTGGCAATTAATCAATTCTTAAAGGTGAAAGTTAAAATTATTAGGCTAGGGAGACCTCGGGCTGTTTCCAGAATATCCCTGGGTAGCATGTACCATACTCAGACAGAAAAAAGTTTGGGTAAGACAACTTTTCTCTGAATTATTCTACTTACCCAATTCTGAGTCTGGGCACCACATTCTTGTCATTATTTATTTTGTAACAATCTTTGTGCTGGAATTAGGGGAAGCTGGATAATTGGAAGAATTTTGAAGATAATAAAAATGATTTCTTGAGATTGACTAAAAATGAGTTCTCTAAGGCTTATTAGAAATCGTATTTAGCAAATTACCTATTATAGTGAGTTTTTATTATCAATCTCTAATTCCTCTTTACTAAATAAATTTTGAAAACCTTTAGTCTAATATTCCTAAGAAGCAGGTCTCCATTCAGGACTGAGCTAAATTCCTCTCATCTTGTACTGTTCAGGTTTTACTAATTTTCTTCTGAACATTTTGCTCTCGTTCTGAGCTGGTCTACCCTGAAATGTCAATTACTTCTTTTGTCAGTCTCTAGTGAGTTGAATGGAGTCTCCCCCCTCACCCCCTCAAAAAGAAGTGTCTATCAGGAACCTCACAGTGTGACCTTATTTGGAAAAAGGGCTTTTGCAATGTAATTGAAGTAAGGATCTTGCGAGGGGATCGTTCTGGATTAGGGTGGGCTTTTATAAGAGACAGACAAGAAGACACAGAGGGACACAAGGAAGAAGGGTATGTGAAGATGGAGGCAGAGATTGGGGGATGCACCTGTAAGCCAAGGAACATCACAATCACCAGAGACTAGGAGAGAGGCTTGGAATAGAGTCTCCCTTAGGGTCTCCGAAAGGATCCGAACCTGTTCACATCTTGATTTTGGACTTCTGGCCTCCCAAACTGCGAGAAAACAACTGTGTCTCCTGTGAAGCCACATGGTTTGTGGTAATTTGTCATAGTAGCCTGAGGAAACTAATATGGAGTCCTGAATGTGATTTAGAATTTTAGAAAACATTGCTGAAATTGACTTTAAGAATCAAGTCTTGTTCTTAGACTTTTGAATGGGTTTTTCTCCCTCCCAGGTAGTCTCCTAATACTATTTGCATATTGTCCTGATCCACCGCTCTGCTCCTTATTAAATCCTGAGTTTGCCCCCACTACCTCCAGTACCTGCTGTTCTGCTTATGTGTTCCTTTGTGCTTCAATTGCAGCAGGTGGCCAAATCCCAGTTTTTTTTTTTTTTTTTGCAAGGGGAAGAGAATATAGCTTCCTATTGGGAGATGGAGCAGAAAAGAATCAGCCCCAGAGAGAAATATAGGTTCCCAGAGAATGCTCATATAACATGGTGAAACATCCATCTTGGATCTCACAGCTAAAGATCTCAATTTCAAATGGGTTTTTTGCCCACCTTCTTTTGAGTTATGTTTGCTCTGTATTCATCCAATTCTGATTAAATGTGGCTGTTCTGCAGAGGGAAAGACTTGAGTAGTCAAGGGCTATGTAACCCCAAGGGGCCCGGGGGTGACTTCCCTAGAGCCAGAACATCAGCGATGACTTAGGGAGGGAGCCAGTGAATGGCAGGAGAGCAGAGGAGGTGAATAAATTTGGGTGGTGATAGAATAAATGGAGGGTGGTGATTGGTGATGGAGGAAGATTTGAGGAATATGTACTTATAATTAACACACAAATATTTTCAAGAATAGTAAGGCAAGGGGCGCCTGGGTGGCTCAGTCGGTTAAGCATCTGCCTTCTGCTCAGGTCATGATCCCAGGGTCCTGCGATGGTGCCCCCGGAATCCAGCTGGGCTCCCCGCTCAGCAGGGAGTCTGCTTCTCCCTTTCCCTCTGCCCCTCTGCTCATGCCCTCTCTCTCAAATAAATGAATAAAATCTTAAAAAAAAACAAAAACAAGAAAGACTAGTAAGGCAAAAGACCTTTCCACTCAGACTCTAAAGCTCTCTTTTTGACTTAATTTTTCCTTCGAGGCAAGAATATTTATTTAATGTTTTAAGGATAGGTATGTCCCAGTGTTGCATGGGACATATTTAAACTAAAAACATATTTGTCCTTTATCTGAAATTCAGATTTGGCTGGATGTCTTATATTTTTTTATTTTTATTGCTACATCTGGCAACCCTATACCCAGGGATGGTTTGCTGTTAACCACTACCCTATGCTATATCCTAATCAGAAAAAAAAAAAAAAATCTTTGGGGAAGGAGGAAGAAATATCATCCAGCATGATTAGCCCTTGATTCTGAGGTCCCAATGAAAGTTCCTGAATGCGAAATTTGGGATAGTTTGTCCAGTATATAATATGCATGTTTACCTTTTGGCTCAAACAAGGCTATTATTGTATATTATCCTGCAAGTGGGCTTGTGCTGATTTCAAGTAATCCTCTTCCCTTCAATTTATTCATAAGAGATCAAATATACAATTACATATGCCACTGCACTTCTTTAGAGCTTGCCACAGAGGCACTCAGGGTTTCCATATCTAGCCTTTCATGTCAGTTTGACTTTAGGTAATACTAAATAATCACTCCTTATTCTTTTTTAAAGCCCAAATTAATTAAAATGTATGTTTCTACAATGAGTATTGTTTCTAGATTGTTTTTTCAAATTCCCAATATAAATAGCTTTTTATGTAGATAATTAAAACCATCTGCTTCCTGGTAGCTCAGTTATGTTTACAGCAGCCCCTTTTTATTTGGGGAATTAAACTGCCATAAGTTTTTATTTTAGTGGATGAAATATCACAAAAAATGCTCATGGCAGTATTATTCCTTGAAAAGAAATGGAGACTATTAAATATTATTGGGAAAAATTGCTTTGCATTAACTCAAAAGGCCTTAGAGTTCTGCATTGTTTCAGGTAAATATATTTGAGTTTGTTCCATCAGAGAATCTAAATGCATAAATAAAGGTTCTAATAAAATTTAGCATTCAAATAATGAAAGCCCTCAAATCACTTTATAACTATTACTCTAGTAAAATTTCTCTGAGTCAGTAAAGATAAGGTATCTCCAGTAACAAAAAGAAATTTGGTGATTTCACAAGATATTACAAAATTACCAAATGAACTGAATAAATTGGACAACGCTATACACAAAAAAACAGAAAGTGAGGTAATGATGAAAGTTAAAATAAATGTTCTCAATCTCTGATTCTGATCAAGCCGTCTCCCCCTTTTGTGGCTCAGAAAGTATATCTAAATGAAAGCTCAATAATATATTTAGGATATTTAAATTCTTTTATAGTTCCATATTTTCTTTTATAGTTCCATATTTTCAAATTGAAAAACTCCAGTCACATAATTTGCCATCACAGCAATGTCTCTGAATGCTGATTACATTTATTAGACAAAAGGAGACCACCTTGTCAAAATGAAGTTTGGTAATTAAGTTGTTCCTCTCAGTTGTTACTTTCGTTCTTTTGTTCATTTCAGTAAGTTCTGTATCACAAAGATTAAGCTACTTGACCCTCTTGTTACTTGGACACTTTAAAGAAAATTTTTTTTGAATGGAGAAATGATACTTGTTTCATAGCAAAGCATATAATACGCCTTCTCAAAAATTATTCAAGAAACAGACTGAAATTATGTCCCAGGGATTGCTGGCAAAGTTTGTTATCTGCATAATTACCAAATTTTGATTGGATTTCCAAACTTTTACATCTTTGTAGCTGGGTGTGGGATGGGGAAATGCTTTTATTTGAATTAAATCTTGAGGAATATATTGTACCTGTGAGACTAAATTCTTGTTCTCTTGCTCTAGTCTGTGTAGCGATCTGGTAAACTTAGTGAAGCCTTACCTATTATCTATTTTAGGGCCTGATCCTATTTTAAGGGTCTTTTTTCTTTTCTTCTTAACTCATTCTGCTAACAGCTGCTGGAACTTGCTGCTAGACTTGTACAACTCTCACGTCCTTCCTGTTAACCAGTGTCTCCAGGTCCTCAAACAGGCCTGCCTACACCCCATGCTCTCTGCCTTTTCACGTTTCCATCTCTACCTTTCCCTCTGCTTCTACTCCATGCCCACTTAACCACTTGCCCGGCAACACTTGCATTTGAATAGGGGCCTTCAGGATCTTCAGTATCTTATGTTAAGATGGGCAAGAGTACTAACATGGATCGAGTGCCGAGGCTGTGAAGGGCATTGTGTTTAAATACTCAGCTCTGTTTGTTTGTTTGTTTGTTTACTTATTTATTTAATTTTTAAAGTAATCTCTACACCCAGTGTGGGGGCTCCAACTCAGGACCCCAAGATCTAGAGTCCCATCAGCTCTACCAACTGAGCCTGCCAGGCACCTCTGCTCAGCTGCACTGACCTCATTGTACAAATGGGGAAGTAGAGGCCACCAAATTTAAGTAAATTATCAATGGAACAACAAATAATAGTTCTGAATATTATTTCATACGTAAGTCTAACAGAGAAGTCCATAATTTCTTGGGTATACCATGAATTGAAGACATTGGTAAAAGACCAAGGGGTGAGTTTATTTTGGCACACCTCACACTATGTAGATGGTTCTCTGTATTGTGAAGGGGTCTTGTCTACTTCATCATATTATGACATTATCATATCTAGATAGCTGTTCAGGAAATTTTTAAGAAAATGCTAGTTTTTAGCAAACTTTTTTTTTTTTTTAAGTAGTCTCCACACCCAGCGTGGATAGAGCCCAGTGTGGGGCTTGAACTCATGACCCTGAGATCAAAACCTGAGCTGAGATCGAGAGTTGGATGCTCAACTGACTGAGCCGCCCAGGTGCCCCTTTACCAAACATTTTAGTGATTAGATAGGCAAATCTATGGCTGGGGCAGCCTATCCTAGACCTGTGGATCCTTGATATGTCAGAAGTAATTGGATTGCTCAGACAGAATATTCTTCTTCAGAAAAAGATATTCCTCAGTGTGTTCAGTAAAAAATAAATCTTGATATTTATTTAAATTTCATTTTAGGGGCGCCTGGGTGGCTCAGTCGTTAAGCGTCTGCCTTTGGCTCAGGTATGATCCCAGGGTCCTGGGATCGAGCCCCGCATTGGGCTCCCTGCTCCGCGGGAAGCCTGCTTCTCCCTCTCCCACTCCCCCTGCTTGTGTTCCCTCTCTCGCTGTGTCTCTCTCTGTCAAATAAATAAATAAAATCTTTAAAGAAAAAATTAAAAAAAATAAATTTCATTTTAATGACAAATTTTAATGAAATGGGGAAAAATATTTGAAGTTGTCTCTACCACACAGATGTATGTTAACTTGGCAACTAGAAGATACTGGTTGGAAATTTTAGACTTGAAATTGTATTTTTCTTTTTTTTTTTTTAAAGATTTTATTTATTTATTTGACAGAGAGAGACACAGCGAGAGAGGGAACACAAGCAGGGGGAGTGGGAGAGGGAGAAGCAGGCTTCCCGCCGAGCAGGGAGCCCGATGTGGGGCTCGATCCCAGGACTCTGGGATCATGACCTGAGCCAAAGGCAGACGCTTAACAACTGAGCCACCCAGGCGCCCCTGTATTTTTCTTTTTATTCATGGAGAAAAATTTGTCTTCACAGAAAAAGTCATGATCTGGGTAAAGGGAATGAATATATAGTTTACTTTCAGATTGAAGAGAGACTGACAAGCTGATTTATTAACCTTTTTTTTTCAAGACTGACTACTATCCATTAACAATATTGTTGTCAGTGCTATTAATAATATGGCTGTTGGGACACCTGTGTGGTTCAATTGGTTCAGGACCAGACTCTTGATTTTGACTCAGGTCATGATCTCAGGGTCGTGGGATAGAGCCCTGTGTGGGGGTTCTGTATCGGGCATGGAACCTGCTTGGGATTCTCTCTCCCAATCTCTCTCTCTCTGCCCCTCCCCTCTCCAACTTCTCTCCCTCTCTCTCTAAAAAAAATAAAAAATAAAATAAATAAAAATATAGTGTTGCTGTTAGTAAAATTAGAACACTGAAAAGATTTGATTATGGGATTTTGGATAAGATTTGATTATTTATCATGAGTCATATGCATCAGAACCCCATTCCTTTATTTGGGGGTATTTCCCACTTTAAGAATCTTGGTGGAAGGTGTATCCCACCTCCTACTATGGAGTCAAAATTGCCACTTACTGCTTTCTCAGTTTCCTTTGCTGCTAAGGTATGGGATACTTGACATTTGGATGCACTTGCTTTGATGATTGAATTGGGAGCAGCTGATGCAATGAAGCAGGGACCACAGAGAATTCATTTTGATGGTGGTGGCAGAAGATGCAGTGATGCCAAGGTCCAGGGGCACTGTGGCAAAGTGTCAGTTGTGCATTTATGTCCTCACTAGACTGGTTTTGTGATGTCACTCTGGCTATATTCCTGGAAATCTCGTTTCTTTCCCTCTTCCAAAATTTCCCCTTCATGGAAATTCTGTGAGCCACTCAGGATCTTTTCAAAAAATCCCTCATCTAGAGCATGCTTGTAACTGAGATTGCAATGCACTTTGTTTACATGATATGAGAATTTCAGTATTAACAATAGGAGTACTGTAATTATCAATGTCATTAAAAAAGTACTTAAATACCTTGTTGATGATTGTACTGAGAAGGTAGAAAAGACTGATGGTTAAATCAGACCCATGTTCAAATTGTCATGTGTTATTTGGTCCATCAGAAAAAATATACACATTGAAATAACCATTAATAGTATCTTGAAAATATAGTACTATACTGTGTCTTTGGTAACATTCTGGGTAACCCTGTGACAATTACACTAATATCGTTTGGAGAACAGCAAAACAACAGTTGCTTTTAGTCTAAGTCTGAGTTTCCAAAGTTTTACAACACCAAGAGAGAGAAAAGATATTTCCTAGGTGCTTGGAAATTAATTAATTTTGGAGCACTGAGTAAAATATTATGCCTTTTTGGTTATTTTTTTCATATCTGTGGAACAAATGAACTAGACTAAAATATGTAAGATTCAGTCAACTCTAAAAAAAAAATCTATGATTCTGACATATATGTGTGTGTGTGTACAATCATCTATTCTAAATGGACTTTGAACATGAAAGAGAATAGATGCTCTAAAAAGAACTCAGAAAAGAGATTTCTCATTTTAGAAAGGAAAATAGAGAAGTAGAATGAGAAATAAGTCAGATTTTTAAGAGCTGTTTAGTGGAGAGCCATCCTATTGGGGTCCCTATGTAGTTTAGTTGGCTCAGGTGGTTAAATGGATGAAGTTGTGAACAATCAAAGTTTATTGTAAATAGTTTTACTTATTTTCTAAGGATACTTATAATTTTTACTAGTTAAATCTACAAAAAAGAATATTCATTTTTAATCTAGCTTTATAAGAAGCTTTGTTTTCCTCAAGGAGAATGAAACTCAGACTATTAGATTTCCCTTTTTACTGTGGCCACCCAGATCTCAGAGCCAAATCTGAGCCTCCATTATTGAAACTATAGAATTCAATATCTATATCTTATCCTATCCAATCCACACCAGCCCAACACATCTTGACCCTTTGTTATATTTATTTTTGTTGATCCTGTATTTTTATTTATGAATTATCATTTTCTTTTTTTTAATTTTTTTTAAATTTTTTTATTTTTTTATTAAGATTTTTTATTTATTTATTTGACAGAGAGAGACACAGCGAGAGAGGGAACACAAGCAGGGGGAGTGGGAGAGGGAGAAGCAGGCTTCCCACTGAGCAGGGAGCCCGATGTGGGACTCGATCCCAGGACCCTGGGATCATGACCTGAGCCGAAGGCAGACGCTTAACGACTGAGCCACCCAGGCGCCCCTGAATTATCATTTTCTATTACATATTTAAAAATAAACTATCCTATATTCTTTATGACATTAGGGAAGACCTTGAGGGGTGCAGACTTAATTTTCTTTAGCACTGAAACTGGCAATTATTAGCTTAATTTCTTTGTTAGCTTATCAAAATGGGGATAATACAGATAATTCAGTCAGTAATGAAAGCAATGACCTATTCCTAGAACTACATCTATCTGAATGAAGTCATGCACCATAAAAGAAAAAGCACTGGGATGGGATCAGGATATACTTTTCTCTTGATTCTTCCACTGGCTTACTCTGCAAATGGATGGCTTTTGTTTTTCCACATTTATAAAGGGGTTAGACTTAATATCCTCCACAATTCATGCTCGCTGGAAATCCCCGACTGTGCAGTGGAACTGAGTTGCTTTCTTACCCTCTGCACCTCACCTGAGCGAGACAGAGGAGGGAGGGGTAGTCTTGGCAAGTCCTCACTGCTGGATGAGAGAATCTGTAGTTTAGGTTGATTTTAAAGTCTTTTTTTTTTTTTTTTTAAGTATCTAGGAGGGATATTTTGTGAACCCCAAATTTATTTGCTTTTTTTCCTTTCTCTTTAACAAAAGTAATTTAAGTTCACAAGAATGAAGATGGTGACAGCAGCCTGGGCTTTAACTTTTGAACACTTTCCAGTTTTATGTCTTATTAAGCAATATTGTAAGTAATATGCACATATTTCAATAAAATACATGAAAAACTTTGCACATTGTTAAGACATTTTTCACAGTGTGTTTTGTCAATTCTGAAAGTCTGTGAGAATCTGGCAAACTTCCAGGAAGTGGGGGTACTATGGGAGGACACTAAAAATGAAGAATATCTGATTAGGTGATGGTAGTGACTGGAAGGTTTAGGGAGCATGTTAAAATAAAATATCAAGAACACCAGCATGCATTTCATTTAAAACATATGTCTTGGGATCCTTGAGACTGCTTTTTTATTTTAAAGAAATGGGGATGTATATAAAACAAGTATATTGATATTCATGGCAAAAGATATCTTATTGCAGAATACTGAGATGAAAAATGTTCTTTAAATATAACATTGAGGTATAAAGTCGTGTCAAGAAATTCCTATTATAAAATGTAAAATTACTTAGAACTTCTTCCATGACATATATTATAAAAATCTCACTGTCATATACACAGTGAAATATATCGTTTGTGATGAAAATGGTCACATAAGTTTCACTGAAGTGAGTTGTCTTCTTCAATGTTAAGGTGATGGGAGAGCCTTACAAAAAAATATGTATGGGACAGCATTGTGGGAGAAATGTTCCCGGGGTTTATGGTAGAGAGACACTGTTCACAGTTATGCAGCATTCTTCCCGTGTCATGCAAATTCAATGTTCTATTTGATTCAGGGATATTTAAGAAAAGCGTGTCTTAGGCAAGCTAACTAAGCCTTGCTTTCCTAACCTATAAAATGGAGTGACCACTAGCCCCTGACTCATTGTAGCATAGAAACAATAGGTAAGTTAAAAATAAAAAGCACTTATTATAGGACCTGGCTCATAGAAAGCTCCGGTGGATGCCAGCCACTTGTATTCTTGCCTTATTCTCATTGAAGTAGAAGATAGGTGAATACAAATTTTGGTTTAGTTAGGATACAGTTGTATCAGGTTTGACTGTCATTTTCATACCTGTAAATCAATGCTGTCTTTCTTCAAAGAAAAGGATTTCTGCTGACATTAAAAGGATGGCTCAAAGTGTTAGTATTTATTCAGAAATAATAATGATGATGAAGCCACACCACGACGATTGACTCCGTGTTGCCAGCTGTGTTGTTTGCAAACTAATGATCGTCTTTTCTACAAAGTCTGTACATTAAGCAATAGCTTTGATGGCTAGATAATTAGAGAAGCCAAAAATGGATAATGCCTATTTATTTTTCTATATTTAATTATTTCTGAAGAAATTACATGAATGTGCTTTGACCTCAAGGAACATAAATGCTCAGATTTATGTAACAACAGATCATTCATAGTTAGGTTTTGGAATAATATTTTTTCTTATTACCTGACTCTTCCCTAGATATAAACTTCCATACAAATTGATAAATTTAGTCCCACCTCTTCACATGATTGTTAAATGGTTTAAAAAAAACAATATCATCATATCGATAGAAAAAGCTAGAAGGAAATACATTTCTTATCTCTTGATGGAGAAGTGTCTAAAAGAAATGGCAAGGGCGCCAGGTGGCTCTGTCGGTTAAGCATCTGCCTTTGGCTCAGGTCATGATCCCAGGGTCCTGGGATGAATCCTGCATCAGGCTCCCTGCTCAGTGGGGAGCCTGCTTCTCCCTCTGTCCCTCTCCCTGCTCGTGCTTTCTCTCTCTCAAATAAATAAATAAAATCTTAAAAAAAAAAGAAGTAGCAGTAATCACAAAGAGAATACTTGTTAGGTTTTTTTTTTTTTTAAGATTTTATTTATTTTTTTGACAGAGAGAGACACAGTGAGAGAGGGAACACAAGCAGGGGGAGTAGGAGAGGGAGAAGCCGACTCCCTGTGGAGCAGGGAGCCTGATGCGGGGCTCGATCCCAGGATCCTGGGATCATGACCTGAGCCAAAGGCAGATGCTTAATAACTGAGCCACTGAAGCACCCCGATAGTTTTGTCTTTTGAAAAATTTTAAACTTCTAAGAGTTCTAGGTATAAGGTAGCTTATATATATATATAAAATTGATAAATATGTATTCGGTAATCATATGTTCAATATGTATAATATATATTATGCATAAATAGAAATCTTCCTAGATTTCTACTGTAATGTCCAAAAGAAAAGACAAATATCAAGCACATTGTATTAATGCTGGAAATACTGGAAAGGTGAAAACCATATGCCACGACTTTGAGGAAAGTTTGCAAGAGAGGGATGGAACTGGGGTAAAGAAGCAAGAGGGAGGGTGAGTTGTAACCCACTGCATGTGAAGGAACAGCAGACTTTGGGAATGAGTGGCAGAAATGTTGCTGAATCCCATCAGAATTCCTAACTCTATGAGGTTGGTGAGATAAGGAAGAGTAAGGGCACTTGTTCAGGTGGGTGGGTGGGTAAACTGAGCACTGGCTTGTCTCTATGTTTTTCTGTATAACTAGTTTATAAGCCATGAGACATATATCATTATATAAAATTTCTTTGGCCATCCCTCCATTACTCCATGGAAACAGCTTTTATTAAGTCATTAAGGGCTTTCACGTGGCTAAACCACGTGATCATCTTCTTCTTGAAATATTCTTTTTTCTTGTATTATGAAACCACACTTTCAAATTTTCTGCCTCTGTGACCATTCTTTCTTGGGGTCCTTTGTGTCTTAGTATCATCCTTGATATTAAATATGAGACATTTAATTAAAACTCCATAAAAGGGAAGCCAAGGCCACTGGAAAAAGTGAATAGAAACTTAGGAATATCTCATATATGTAGGACAACTAAGGGCTCAGATCCCTCAAAGATGATGTTTGCCTCACCCCCTGCTCAGGTGCTGGCTAAGAGCCTTGGGAAACATGGAATGAGTAGTAGAAGAAAGCTTTGGTAGCATGTATTCTTCACCGCTTCCTCCCTTCTACCCTTTGCTCCCTGATTTTGAATTCAGCTATGTGACTTGCTTTTGCCAATAAAATGAGGTAAAGGTGGTGATGTGCTACTTCTAAGACTAAGCCTTGAGATATTTCACAAGTTTCCACTTGTGCTCTTGGACCTTGATCATAGACATGAAAAGAACATGTTTGGGTTTGTCTGCTAGCCACATGGAACATTGCCGCCCCCAGCCAAAATTAGCCACAAACATGTGAATGATCCCAATTGAGAGCAGCAAAACTGTCCAGTTAAGATCAACCTAGACCAGCTGACCTTAGTGACCAGGAGACTCATGAAACAAATATGTGCTGCTGAGATTTTGTGATTGCTTATTATAAAGGATTATTGTGAACATAGTCAACTGATACCAATTTCATAAATATCAACATGGACTTGTGAAGAGAAATTAGTAGTGTCTGTCCATATTTTCTTTGCTAGCTCATGTATGTATATATTTTGACTCATTTTCTCATTGCTGATTTCCATGTATTTATATAGTATATTTTGATGGTGGCAAATTAATGTAATTTAGCCCGCAATTTACAAAATATCAAGTTGGAATTGAGCTGAAACTAAAGGAAAATAAAATATCATTCAAAGAACCTGAATTTGGAGGTAGGTACAGAAACTAGTAATTCTTTCAGTTGGCCCTATTTTGGGATAAAGAGTGAGGGGATTTTCTTACATGAGGGTAGTTGCTTAACATTAGTTGATAGCATTTTGCTGTTGTAGTAGGTGCTGTTAAATTTTTTTTATTAAACTTCTTTTTTAAAAAAACTTTATTTTATTATGTTAATCACCATACATTACATCATTAGTTTTGATGTAGTGTTCCATGATTCATTGTTTGCACATTACACCCAGTGCTCCATTCAATATGTGCCCTCCTTAATACCCATCACCAGGCTAACCCATCCCCCCAACCCCCCTCCACTCTAAAACCCTCAGTTTGTTTCTCAGAGTCCATAGTCTCTCATGGTTCGTCTCCCCCTCTGACTTCCCCCCCTTCATTTTTCCCTTCCTACTATCTTCTTTTTTTTAATTTAAAAAATTTTTTATTTTTAAAAGATTTTATTTATTTATTTGACAGACAGAGACACAGCGAAAGAGGGAACACAAGCAGGGGGAGTGGGAGAGGGAGAAGCAGGCTTCCCAAGGAGCAGGGAGGCCCATGCGGGGCTCGATCCCAGGACCCTGGGATCATGACCTGAGCCGAAGACAGAACGCTTAATGACTGAGCCACCCAGGCGCCCTGTTTCATATATTTTGTCCATTTTTTAAAGTTGTTTCTAGCAAGAAGGTAAAGCTAGTTTCTGTTCCTCCACCTTGGACTGAAATGGAAAGTTCCTTCAGTTGTTTTTGAAAAGAAAAAAGAACACTATTCCTTTTAAGCAATTTTTTTCTCTCTTTTCAATTACATTAAATACATTCTGGGCTACAAGGGAAGTGGTATGATCATTTTGTGATGGATATAAATGTGCTGCTTTTAGCAATATATTTTTTAAATTCTTTCTCCCTATGTACTACTGAGATTAAAGATGAGGTAGGGATTGATGGTTTGGTTTGAGGGACTAGATGTTATCCAGGTACCTAAGTACCTAACTTTAGATAGTTTCAAGATAAGAATTGGACAGCCTTCTTTCCTTCTGAGGTACAATCTTCTATTATATTTGTATGAATGGGGTTTTCTCTTTCTGAGATTTCAAGGATTAACATTTCTTTATTTTAAATCAATATTTTAATCCAGGTTAGTCCCTTCAGTAGTTGCTTTGTGGTTTGGAGACATCACAGAAGAGTTTTTCTACTTAATTTTATGGAATTTTAAAAAATCCATTTTGATTATACACTTCAAAATATTTTCTTTCTTTTTTTTAATCGAAGTGTGTTCTCCCTTGTTAGAAGGCAAACCACTATAGTTTGGATTCTTAATCAGTAATTAAGATTGGAAATAATGGAAATAATTATTATTGCTATTATACTGATATTCCAATATTTATTAGCACTCTACATTTAAGTTTTTTAAAAAGAATACATCATTTCTTTTATTTTCTACACAATCCTGGTGGTATGTATTGCTATTCATGTCAGTGAACCAGGAAGCTGAAAATGAGAGGTTAGATGACTTGCCCAAAGTTAAACAACTATTATATTGGGGAATCAAGAAGGACAGGGCCCAGTTATTTTGATTTAAAATTCATTACTCTGGGGCGCCTGGGTGGCCCAGTCGTTAAGCGTCTGCCTTTGGCTCAGGTCATGATCCCATGGTGCTGGGATCGAGCCCCGCATCGGACTCCCTGCTCAGTGGGAAGCCTGCTTCTCCCTCTCCCACTCCCCCTGCTTGTGTTCCTTCTCTCACTTTGTCTCTCTCTGTCAAATAAATAAATAAAATCTTTTAAAAAAATAAAATTCATTACTCTTTTTCTTGCCAGTGTCTGGTAATTTTAACTTGAAAATGGAAGTCATCTTGAGAACCAAGATAGATATATCAAATAAGTCATATTTGGGGACCAGTCATTTTCAAGGCAGTCGCCCAACCAACTGAGCCACCCAGGCGCCCTGTTTCATATATTTAAACAGACCCATATTTTATTAATTGAATTTTAAATGAATATCAGTTATTATATGGTTTCATTTATTTATGGAACATAAGGAATAGCATGGAGGATATTAAGAGAAGGAAGGGAAAACTGAAGGGGGGAAAATCAGAGGGGGAGATGAACCATGAGAGATTATGGACTCGGGGAAACAAACTGAGGGTTTTAGAGGGGAGGGGGTGGGGGATGGGCTAGCCCGGTGATGGGTATTAAGGAGGGCACATATTGCATGGAGCACTGGGTGTTATAGGCAAACAATGAACCATGGAACACTACATCAGAAACTAATGAGGTACTGCATGGTGACTAACATAACATAATAAAAAAATAAATGAATATCACTGTTAAAAGACTGAAAGATTGCTTAAGATGGATAGGGTAAAGTAAATACTTATCTCTGCTTTCCCAGTACACACTGATTCACAGAATTGTTAAAGTGATCACCTCTGGAAACCCATTAAAGACCTGTATGCCAAATATTAGTTCACTAAAATTCTTCTGCCTTATTAGTCTTTGGGCTTGCTGGTATTTAATGAATATTGTACTACTAACTGGTTTTGGGAAGAGATATCAGAATTACAGTATATTTACCTTAGAAATAATAAATTCAGCCAATCAGTAGATGATCAGGCATATTGCCTATAAGTCCTTTTCAAAGGGTCTGTCATGAATAACTGGCTTGAGATCCCTCTTTCCTTTTTTTTTTTTTTTTAAAGATTTTATTTATTTATTTGAGACAGAGAGAATGAGAGACAGAGAGCATGAGAGGGAGGAGGGTCAGAGGGAGAAGCAGACTCCCTACCAAGCAGGGAGCCGGATGCGGGACTCGATCCCGGGACTCCAGGATCATGACCTGAGCCGAAGGCAGTCGCTTAACCAACTGAGCCACCCAGGCACCTGATCCCTCTTTCCATTTAGTGCTAGACACATGTGTTTGTTTATTTGTTGAGCACCCATTGTTTAAGGTGCTAGGAATATGGTAGCAAATAAAACATAGTTCCTGTCCTTGTTAAACTTATATGCTAGTTGGGGAGATGATAAAAACAACAAGAAAATAGACACTGAATCTTGTGGCTGATAATAATAAGTGCTATGAAAGGAAATAAAGCAGGGTAAAGGATGTAGAGTATGGGGGGCATTTATGAAAAAACAAAGTGATGGAATCAAGATGTGAAACTTAGTGGAGGAGGGTCCCAGGTAGGGGAAATCTGCAGGCCTAAAGGCTCTGGTGTAGGCATTGGAGGAGGATGTTTGGCTTGTGGGACAAATAACCAAGACTGGTGTGGCTGAGCAAAGTGATGTGAAATATTAGGAGATGAGAATTTGGTTCAAATACAATACACATTTAAATATATTTACAAAATTATGATCTTATTAAACATATAAACATCTTAAAACATGTAAAATATCACTCCTGCTCGAAAATGAACTCTTTTTTAAAAAATTAATTTTTTTATTTGAGTGTAGTTAACACACAATGTTACATTAATTTCAGGTATATAACATAGTGATTCAACAAATATACATATTATGCATACCCACCACAAATGTAGCTACCATCTGTCACCATATAATGCTATTAAAATATAATTAACTATTTTCTTTATGCTGTGCCTTTTATTCCTGTGACTTACTCATTTCTTAACTGGAAAGACTGTATTTTCCACTCCCCTTCACACATTTTGCCCATCCCCTCACCCTTTTCCCTTTTGGCAACCATCATTTTGTTCTCTGTATTTACAGATCTGATTTTGCTTTTTGTTTCTTTGGTTACTCTTCTTCTTCTTCTTTTTTTTAAGATTATACATACGAGTGAAAACATATGGTACTTATCTTTCTCAATATAAATTATTTTACTTTGCATGATACCCTCTAGGTCCATCCATATTGTCACAAATTGCATGATCTCATCCTTTTTTATGGCTGCATAATATTCCACTGTGTGTGTGTGTGTGTGTGTGTGTGTGTGTGTGTGTGTGTGGTGTGTAGTGTGTGTGTGTACCACATCTTCCTTATCCATTCCTCTATTGATGGACACTTGGCTTGCTTCCATATCTTGGCTATTGTAAATAATGCTGCAATAAACATAAGGATGCATGTATCTTTTCAAATTAGTGTTTTCATTTTATTTGGGTAAATACCCAATAGTAGAATTATTTGATCATATGGCATTTCTATTTTTAATTTTTTGAGAAGGCTCCATACTGTTTTCCATAGTGTCTGTACAAGTTACATTCCCATCAACAGTGTATGAGGGTTCCTTTTTCTCCACATCCTCCCTGACACTTGTTATTTCTTATCTGTTTGATTTTAGCCATTCTGTCTGGTGTCAGGTGATATCTCTGTGATATTGATTTGCATTTTCTTGATGATTAGTGATGTTGAGCATCTTTTTATGTGTCTGTTGGCCATTTGTATGTCTTCTTTGGAAAAATATGTATTCAGGTCCTCTGCTCATTTTTGCTTTTAACATTTAAACAAAAAATGTTTAAATGTTAAAAAAACCATTTAGTAGGTTGTCAATGTCTTTTTGTTTAGTTGATGGTTTTCTTTGCTGTGCAAAAATTTTTATTTTGATATAGTCATAATGGTTTATTTTTGCTTTTCTTTCCCTTGCCTTAGGAGACACATCTAGAAAAATGTTGCTATGGGCAATGAGAAATTACTGCCTGTGTTCTCTTCTAGGATTTTTATGGTTTCAGATCTCACATTTAGGTCTTTAATCTGAAAATGGGCTCTTTGAAGGTTGATAACTGTTTTATTGTCTACTAATTATCCAAGGAATGAAAATTAAAATAAAAATGTATTTTTTGTCTATGTAAATATCGAAGCTTAAAATAAAGAAGTCATGAGGAAAGGGCTAATTCTTTGAGAAATGAACACAATGTTTCTGGAATAGTTTGGCAATAGTTGGTAAAATCTTAATTTTTTTACATATTCTCTGATCTACAAATCTGCTTCTAGAAATGTAGTTTAGGGAAATAATTTTTTGGCTGAAAAAAATCTGGCTATAAAGGTGATAACAGCAACCTTGTTTTAGTAGTAAAAAAACTGGAACCTACCAAAAATGTAACCAAAATAGGAAATTAGTTAAAAAAAAATTTCTGCAATGGCTTACTATGCAACCATTAAAAATGATTTTTAAAAATTTTATTATGTTCTGTTAGTCACCATACATTACATTATTAGTTTTTGATATAGTGTTCCATGATTCATTGTTTGTGTATAACACCCAGTGCTCCATTCAATACATGCTCTCCTTAATACCCATCACCGGGCTAACCCATCTCCCTACCCCCCTCCCCTCTAAAACCCTCAGTTTGTTTCTCAGAGTCCATAGTCTCTCATGGTTCATCTCCCCCTCCAATTTTCCCCCCTTCATTTTCCCTTCCTACTATCCTCTTCTTTTTTTTTTTTAAACATATAATGTATTATTTGTTTCAGAGGTACAGGACTGTGATTCATCAGTCTTACACAATTCACAGCACTCATCATAGTGCATACCCTCCCCAATGTCCATCACCCAGCCACCCCATCCCTCCTACCCCCCACCACTCTAGCAACCCTCAGTTTGTTTCCTGAGATTAAGAATTCCTCATATCAGTGAGATCATATGGTACTTGTCTTTCTCTGATTGACTTATTTCGCTTAGCATTGTTGCAAATGTTAAGATTTTGTTTTTTTGATGGCTGCATAATATTCTATTGTATATATATGCGACATCTTCTTTATCCATTCATCTGTTGATGGACATCTTGGCTCTTTCCATAGTTTGGCTATTGTGGACATTGCTGCTATAAGCATCGGGGTGCACGTACCCCTTCAGATCACTACATTTGTATCTTTGGGGTAAATACCCAGTAGTGTAATTGCTGGGTCATAGGGTAGCTGTATTTTCAACTTTTTAAGGAACCTCCATACTGTTTTCCAGATTGGCTGCACCAGCTAGCATTCCCACCAACAGTGTAGGAGAGTTCCCCTTTCTCTGCATCCTTGCCAACATCTGTCGTTTCCTGAACTGTTATCTCATTGAGGTTTTGATTTGGATTTCCCTGATGCTGAGTGATGTTGAACACTTTTTCATGTGTCTCTTGGCCGTTTGGATGTCTTCTTTGCAGAAATGTCTGTTCATGTCTTCTGCCCATTTTTTGATTGGATTCTTTGTTCTTTGGGTGTTAAGTTTGATAAGTTCTTTATAGATTTTGGATACTAGCCCTTTATCTGATATGTCATTTGCAAATACCTTCTCCCATTCTGTCGGTTGTCTTTTGGTTTTGTTGACTGTTTCCTTTGCTGTGCAAAAGCTTTTTATCTTGATGAAGTCCCAATAGTTCATTTTTGCCCTGGCGTCCCTTGCCTTTGGCGATGTTTCTAGGAAGAAGTTGCTTCAGCTGAGGTCAAAGAGGTTGCTGCCTGTGTTCTCCCCTAGGATTTTGATGGATTCCTGTCTCACATTTAGGTCTTTCATCCATTTTGAGTCTATTTTTGTGTGTGGTATAAGGAAATGGTCCAGTTTCATTCTTCTGCATGTGGCTGTCCAATTTTCCCAACACCATTTGTTGAAGAGACTGTCTTTTTTCCATTGAACATTCTTTCCTGCTAAAAATGATTTTATGAAGACTATATAAGCAACATTGAAAGATGTAAATGGTATATTGCCAAAAGAAGAGAGTAGGTTATAAAATATACTTACTGTGTTTCTATGTTTAATAATCAATAGCATTCTTATGAATGTATATGCTTACAGAAAATACAGGAAGGACAAACACCAAAAATGTTAATAGTAACTACCTCAAAGTTGATGTTATGGGCAATTTTGTTTTATTCTTTTTACTTATCAGTATTTCTAAATTTTCTTCAATGAATATATATGGAGTTTGCAATAAGAAAAGAAGCAATATGTGTTACTGAAATTTAAAACTAAATATGTTAAATACTTCCTTAAACAAATTATTAAGCACAATTATTTTTTTCTTCTATGGAAGGTAAGTACCTCTTAAGGCCCTGACAGTTTGATTTAAATACACTAAAATGATAATAATCCAGTGCTTTTGGGGACACGTGTTCTATAAATATAAAATGTTATAATTTTTTTTAAGATTTCATTTTTTTACTTGAGAGAGAGAGAGACAGTGAGCATGAGTGGAGTGAGGGGCAGAGGGAGAAGCAGACAGAAGCAGACACCCTGCCAAGCAGGGAGCCCAACATGAGGCTTGATCCCAGGACTCTGGGATCAAGACCTGAGCTGAAGGCAGACGCTTAGCCAACTGAGCCACCCAGGCACACCTATAAAATGTTATAATTAAAGCCTCTTGTCAGTTATCCAAAATGGATTTGTCCAAATCATAGATTTAATCTGTCCCCTCTTCTCAAATATTCTGGAATCTTTCTCCTTAAATCTATAAATGAGAAAGAGAAAAATAGAAATAGATATGTATTAACTGATGTAATGCATTCCCCTCCTCCATCACATCCTCCCAGTAGCAACACTGACCCAACCATTCCTTTACCTGGGGGGCCTTTTTGCATATTATCTTCCTGATAATCTCTACTGGCTCTTTCCTTGAACACTCAGTGTATTTCAAATACTTGGATGAAGTTCATTGGTGTCTTTAGACTTTTCTCTTTTCTCTGTTGATGCATGCATTATGTGAATGACTACTAACTTGCCATAATTTATTGTGAGAATTTATGTATTTATGTCTCCTGCTAGACTGTTTGCTCACCCCAGGCAGGTACTTTGGGTTTTTCATTTCTGCAACCAGCACCTGCCAGAGTGTATGATTAAGGAGGGGTTAGTAAATGTTACATAACTTAGGGTCTGAAGTAGATTACTTCATTTACAGTTTTTACAACCAGTGGATTATTCATTTAGCCCTGTGATGGCCAGTTTTATGTGTAACTTGACTAGGTTATAGTACCCAGTTATTCAATCAAATATTAATCTAAGTATTTTGTAGGTGTGATTAAATTATAAAGGAGATTATGCTATATAATCTGGGTGGGCTTGATCTAATCACATAAATGACCTTAAGAACAGAACTGAGGTGTCCCTGAGGAAGAAGAAATTCTGCTGTGGACTGTCTGAAAATTTCCAGCCTGCCTTTCCTGCCTTACAGATTTCACACTTGCCTCTCCAGCCCCCACAGTCATGTGAGCCAATATCTTGCAATTAATTTCTTAGTATATAAGCATAGAAGCCTCTCTCTCTCTTTCTTTCTCATGTCTATCTCTCATGTCTGTCTCTATCTCTAACTCTATCATTTTTAAAAAATTATTTATTTATTTATTTATTTGAAGAGAGAGACACAGTGAGAGAGGGAACACAAGCAGGGGGAGTGGCAGAGGGAGAAGCAGGCTTCCCGCCAAGCGGGGAGCCCGATGCGGGGCTCGATCCCAGGACCCTGGGATCACAACCTGAGCCGAAGGCAGACGCTTAACGACTGAGCCACCCAGGCGCCCCTAACTCTATCATTTCTATCTCTCAGTCAGGGTACACCAGAGAAACAGAACCAGTAGGAGATATACATGTAATGTTATTATTTGATGGAGAAGAAGATAGATATCCCTGCATTCTGGAAATTTATAATCTAGTAGGGGAGGTATAATATTGACAGTTTTTCATATAAGGCAGATTGTGGTAAATGTATAATTTATTAGAGATAAATATAAATAGGATCCAACAAGGGAATAGTTGATGTGTCCTAAGGGTTAGACTTGGGTCTTTTTCATTATCTGTACTCACTTCCTTGGTAGTCTCCTCCTATCCCATGCCTTTAAATATCATCATAGGCTAAATACTGGCATATTTTTATCTATAGTCCCTTTGCTGAAATCTAAACCACTGTATCCAATGGCTCACTTAACATTTCCACTTGGACGTTTAATAGATGTCTCAAACTTGGTATGTTCAAAATTGAACTCCCCACCCTCCCTACACCCCCAACCTACAGACCTGTACCATGCACTTTTGCCTATTTCAGACAGTGACCACCTCAGTCCCTTGAGCTACTCAATCCAAAAGCCTTGGAGTCATTCTTGAGTACTCTTATTTTTCTCATATTTTACATAAAATTACTCCATTATGTTGGGTCTCCCTTAAAGTCAAATTGGACCTCTTTACAGTACTACTACTGCCTTTGTCCAAGCCATCTTAACACCATCATCTCTTGCCTGGATCATTTCCATAGCCTCCTAGCTTGTCTGCCCATTTCTTCTCTTATCCCCTGACACTGTATAGCATAGCACCCAGAGTGATCCTTTGGAAACTATAAATTGGATCCTGTCATTCTTTTGCTCAAAATCTTGCAGCAGCCCCCAACTTCACTCAGAATGAAAGCCAATGTCGTTAAGGTGCCTACCTGGTCCTGTTACCTCTATATTCTCATCTCTTCCTACTCTTCCAGTGGCTTGTGCTGCTCAAGTCACCAGTCTTCTTCCAGGTCCTTGAAGAAGGAATATGCTCTGTCTTTAGGGTCTTTCCACTGGCTATTCCTTCTACCTGGATCTCTTATCCTCCAAATATCTCCATTGCTCCCTTCCTTATCTCCTTGAGGTCTGTTCCAATGCCATTTTCTCAAAGAACCTTACCCTGACCTCCCTATCTAAAGTATATCTGTTCTGCTTTCCTCACTATTAATCCCCCTTGTTCCCTTCTAATCGTTCCATCCCATGTATCATCTTCAATATATAATTTAATTGATTATCATGCTTACTGTTTTTCATCTATCTCCTCCACCTTATATGTTACCCCCAACTGGAATGTAAACTCTTTGAGGTCATGGGTCCTTATGAATATGTTTATTTTTCTCTTATTTCTTCAGGTGCCAATATCAGTGCCAGGCACTAAAGAAAGTAGGCATGAAGAGACAATCTCCCTGACTGTAGTGATCTGGGGAGGCCTCAGAATTTCATTACCATTAACCTTGAAGATCATGGTGGGACAAGGTCATAACTAGTCAAATTTGGGATATGTGGTATATCAGTCTGCTAGGGCTGCCATAACCAATTACCAGAAACAACAGGAATTTTTTTCTCACAATTCTGGAGGCCAGAAGTCTGAGATCAAGATGTTTGTAGGGTTGGTTCTAAGGCATCTCTCCTTTCTTGTAGATACCCTTCTCTCTGTGTCATTGCATAGACTTCCCTCTATGAGTCTGTGTCTTAGTCTTCTTTTCTTATAGGGACATCAGTCATATTGGGTTGAGGCCTGTTCCTTCCCTCTTTTCAACTTAATTATCTCTTTGAAGATCCTATCTCCAAATATAGTCACATTCTGAGGTATCATACATATCAACATATGTATTTGGGGGGTGGGGACACAATTCAGCCCCTAACACATAGTATGTCACTGTTGCTGTGGCTGTAGCTGTTCTGACTCAGCTACTCTTCTTACTCAGGGATTTTTTTCTTATGTGAATACTTCGATATGACAACTTGACTTTCCCTAAGAAACACAACAAAACAAAGCAAACTGTAAAACTTTAACTTTTAAAATGTTATCAAGCAACAACCCAAGTGTCCATCACCAGATGAGTGGATGAACAAAATGTGGCATATAAATACAAAACAATATTATTCAGTCATAAAAAGGGATGAGATTCTGATACATTGCTATACCATGGATGAACCTTGAAAACATTATGCTAAGCACAATAAGCCAGATACAAAAGGACAAATATATAATTTCACTTATATGAGGAATAGGTAAATTCAGAGACATAGACTAGGTAAATTTATAGAGACAGAAAGTAGAATGGTGGTTGCTAGGAGCTGGGGGAGGGGGTATAGGGAATTATTGTTTTAATGAATATAGAGTTTCTTTTATTTTTTATTTTTATTTTTTAAGATTTTATTTATTTATTTGACAGAGAGAGACACAGTGAGAGAGGGAACACAAGCAGGGGGCGTGGGAGAGGGAGAAGCAGGCTTCCAGCTGAGCAGGGAGCCAGATGCAGGGCTCGATCCCAGAACCCTGGGATCATGACCTGAGCCGAAGGCAGACGCTTAATGACTGAGCCACCCAGGCACCCCTAGAGTTTCTTTTAAATTAAAAAAAATTTTTAAATACTTTTACAGCTTTTTTGAGATATAATTGACAAATAGAAATTGTATATATTTAATTGTGTACATCACATATACAACATGGTGGTGATTTATATGCATTTGCATTGTGAAATGATTATCACAATTGAGTTAGTTAACATGCATTCATCACCTCATATAATTACCATTTTTTCTGTTTGTGTGGTGATCACATGTAAGATCTATTCTCTCCACAAATATTAAGTGCACAATATAGTACTATTAGTATAGTCACCATGCTGTACCTTAGATTCCCAGAACTTAATCATCTTAAAACTGAAAGTTTGCACTTTCTGACTGACATCTCCCCATTTCTTCCATACTCTAGCTCTTGATAACCACTGTCCTATTCCCTGTTTCTCTGAGTTCAACTTTTTTAGATTTCAAATATCATATGGTATTTGTTTTTCTCTGCCTGGCTTATTACACTTAGCGTAATGTCTTCCAGGTTTACCCATGTTGTTACCAATGGCAGGACTTCCTTCTTTTTTATGGCTGGATAATATTTCATTATATATATATATTATATAATATATATATAATATATAATATATATATTATATATAACATATATATATTATATATAACATATATATATATACATATATATATATATATATATATATATAACATCTTCTTTATCCATTCATCCATTGATGGACGGTTGGATTCTTTCTATATCTTGGTTATTGTGAATAATGCTGCAAGTGTAGAGAGTTTCTATTTGAAATGATGAAAAATTCTGGAAATAGACAATGGTGATAGTCACACAATATTGTGAATGTACTTAATGTCACTGAATTATACCCATATAAAAATGGCTAAAATGGTTAAAAAAAAGTTGCCAAGTAGCATGTAAAGAGATAAGTTCATTTTGAGTCTTTCTATGAGGTGTAGAATGGGAATAGAATGAAGACGAGTCCCAGAAATGGAACAAGGAATGTGGTGAGGAGCAGGCCAGGGCTTCAGCATCATAAGGCATTCAGAGTGCACGTAATGTATGAACATTTCAGGAAGGGCCAGCAGTCCCCATAAAGCAAGTGGCTAACAGTTTCAGAGAACTCACTTGTGTCTGAAGTGGTCTGTATTTCAAAATCTCAGACAAATCCTCAGAAATATACAATACAGCATTGTATTGTATTGTGTTGCTGTATCTACAGCAGTATTGTGTGTCTACAGCAGTACTGCAACAGTCTGCTGTATCTACTGCAGAGTTGTAACAGTATTGTGTTGCTGTATCTACAGCAGATGCCGAAGATAGAATGTTTGAGCCATAGTGTGATTACTTTTCCTCAGTTCCTGACTATACAGGAAAGTCTTTTTTTAAGTTTCCAACACTTGTTTTTTTTTAGCATTCCTAGTAATATATATGTTGTATTTAATATAATAAAATACTTTTATAAGGACGATTATGGATATGGAGATGGCTTTCCTCTGAAAAACTAATTTAGTATAAAAAACTTTAAAAGCCTTTATTTAAATAAAACTATTATGAATAGAATACATTAGTCCTCTTATCTGATGTAACTGAGACTGGTAGGGGTTGATGAATTGAAAAAGGTGGTGTAAACCAGGTTCATAAAAGTGAGACATGTGTATCTTAAACATTTTATTTTAGCTTAAAACATATAAATGTACATTAATTTACCAACATTTTGATACAGAGGCATGGCCCTTCATTGAGGATGAGAGTTCTGCTTGGTATTTCTTCTCTAAAGCACATCCATAATTCCATTTGGTCCAGTGTGTCATTTAAAGTCTTTATTTCCTTGTTGGTCTTTTGCTTCGATGATCTGTCCATTTCAGTGAGGGGAGTGTTAAAGTCCTCCACTATTATTGTATTGTTGTCGATGTGTTTCTTTGCTTTTGTTATTAATTGGCTTATATAATTGGCTGCTCCCATGTTAGGGGCATAGATATTTACAATTGTTAGATCTTCTTGTTGGATAGACCCTTAAGTAGGATATAGTGTCCTTCCTCATCTCTTATTACAGTCTTTGGTTTAAAATCTAATTTGTCTGATATAAGGATTGCCACCCCAGCTTTCTTTTGGTGTCCATTAGCATGGTAAATGGTTTTCCACCCCCTCTCTTTCAATCTGGGGGTGTCTTTGGGTCTAAAATGAGTCTCTTGCAGACAGCATATCGATGGGTCTTGTTTTTTAATCCAGTCTGATAGCCCGTGTTTTTTGATTGGGGCATTTAGCCCATTTACATTCAGGGTAACTATTGAAAGATAGGAATTTAGTGCCATTGTATTGCCTGTAAGGTGACTGTTACTGTATATTGTCTGTGTTCCTTTCTGGTCTATGTTGCTTTTAGGGTCTCTCTTTGCTTAGAGGACCCCTTTCAAGATTTCCTGTAGGGCTGGTTTTGTGTTTGCAAATTCCTTTAGTTTTTTTTGTCCTGGAAGCTTTTTATCTCTCCTTCAATTTTCAGTGACAGCCTAGCTGGATATAGGATTCTTGGCTGCATATTTTTCTCATTTAGTGCTCTGAATATATCCTGCCAGTCCTTTCTGGCCTGCCAGGTCTCTGTGGATAGGTCTGTTGCCAATCTAATGTTTCTACCATTGTAGGTTACATATCTCTTCTCCCGAGCTGCTCTCAGGATTTTCTCTTTGTCTATGAGACTCGTAAGTTTTACTATTAGATGTTGGGGTGTTGACCTATTTTTATTGATTTTGAGAGGGGTCCTCTGTGCTTCCTGGATTTTGATGCCTGTTTCCTTCCCCAAATTAGGGAAGTTCTCTGCTATAATTTGCTCCATTATACCTTCTGCCCCTCTCTCTCTTTCTTCTTCTTCTGGGATCCCAATTATTCTAATGTTGTTTCGTCTTATGGTATCGCTTATCTCTCGAATTCTGCCCGTGATCCAGTAGTTGTTTATCTCTCTTTTTCTCAGCTTCTTTATTTTCCATCATTTGGTCTTCTGTATTACTGATTCTCTCTTCTGCCTCATTTATCGTAGCAGTTAGCGCCCCCATTTTTGATTGCACCTCATTAATAGCCTTTTTGATTTCTACTTGGTTAGATTTTAGTTCTTTTACTTCTCCAGAAAGGGTTTCTCTAATAACTTCCATATTTTTTTCAAGCCCAGCTAGTATGTTTAAAATGATTATTCTGAACTCTAGATCTGACATCGTACTAATTCCATATTGAGTAGGTCCCTGGCAGTCGGTACTACCTCTTGTTCTTTTTGTTGAGGTGATTTTTTCCATCTTGTCATTTTGTGCAAAGGAGAATAGATTAATGAGAGAACAAAATGCTAGCAGAGTAACAACGTCCCCAGAAAATATACTCTAAACAAATCAGAAAAGACCTGAAGCAGTGGAAAAAGAAATGGAAAGAGAGAAAAAAGAAAAAGAAAATAAAGAAAAAGATAAAGATAAAAACAAACAAAAACAAACAAAACAAAACAACAACAACAACAAAAAAAACCAGAATGTGATCAAATATGATCAGGCTGGTATATAGATCAGTGCCACACACTAGATTTGGGGTGTATTTTGGTCTTTTAGAAGAAAGTGCCTACCAAAATTTTAAAGAAAGAAGAACTTATATATGTACAAAAAATAAGGGTTGATATGATGAAGGGATGGAATATGACTGTAAAGATGGAAAGTATAAAAAATTTTATAAAAGGAATTGATAAGAAGTTGTTTGAAAAAAGAAAGAAGAGGATTTAAAAAAAGAAAAAAGAAAAAAAAAGGGAGAGAATGTGATCAGGCAGGGGAGTAGAAAAAACCATATACTAGAGATTTAGGGTATATTTTAATCTGTTAGAAGAAACTATCTCAAAATTTTAAAGAGAGAACAACTTATATATATATGTCAAAAATACGGGTAACTACTATGAAGTGATAGAATGACTCTAAAAATGAAAAATAAAAATGTTTTTTTAAAAAAAAGATTGATAAGATGTTGTTTGAAAAAGGGAAAAAGAAAAATTCAAAAAAAAAAAGAAAAAAGAAAAAAAAGACAGTTAAAAAAAAATTAACTTTGAAAGACTAAAGAATCATGGTAAAAAAGCCATGAATTCTATGTGCAGTATTCCCCTAGCACTGGAGTTCTGCCATTCTCATTGATCGGTAAACTTGGTCTTGGCTGGCTGTTCTCGCTGATCTTCTGGGGAGGGGTCTGTTGCCGTGGTTTCGAAATGTCTTTGCCGGAGGCGGAATTGCCCCGCCCTTGCCCCCTCCCGGCTAAGTAATCTGCTCGGGTTGCTCTCCAGAGCTTTTGTTCCCTGCGAGCTTTCCGTACAGCTTTGGAGGCAGAGAGTGAAAATGGCGGCCTCCCAATCTCTGCCCCAGAGGAGCTGAGAACTCCGGGCCCCACTCCTCAGTGAGCCCCCAGAGAAAAGCCGTCAGTCACTCCCATCTCCCCGGTCTCCGGCCGCGCTTCGTGCTCACCCGGCCTGTGACCGTGCGTTTCTATCTCTGGCACCCGACCCCGGGGTGGAGTCTCCAAACCCAGCAGATCCCCGCGGTGCGCTCCCGCGCGGCTCCTCCCAGGGGAGGAAGGTGAGTCTCCCCGGATCTGCCGCTTGTTGGGTCTCTGCTGGAGGAGCAGAGGCCAGACTGTGCCGCGGATCACGGTTTATGGCAACCCCGAGCTGAGAGCCCACGCCTGGGCTCTGCCTCTGCAGCCGGCTTCCCTGCTCCGTTACCTGGGAGCTCTGCCACACTCAGGCACCCTTGGTCTTTCTGTGACCCCGAGGGTCCTGAGACCACACTGTCCCGGAGGGTTCCACCCCCCCGCTTAGCCACCAGAGTGACGTCCCTCAGTGGAGCAGACTTTTAAAAGTTCTGATTTTGTGCTCCGTGGTTCTATCACTTGCCAGAAGCGGCCGACGGAGGGCCCTCCCCCGAGGTCTATCCTCCCGAATATTGCCTCGGATTCACTTCTCCACACGTCCTACCTTCCAGAAAGTGGTCGCTTTTCTGATGAGAGAGTTGTTGCTCTTCTTTTCTTCGATCTCCTGTTGAGTTTGTAGGTGTTCAGAATGGTTTGATCCCTATCCAGCTGAATTCCTGAGAGGAGACGAAATCCAGGTCTCCTACTCCTCCGCCATCTTGCTCCACCCCCCCCCCTTTCTTTTTGTAACTTGCTTCTATGAAGTCTTTCCAAACATTCAACTTAGTTTTCATAGAGATAACGCTCTTTCTTTTCACACTCATATTTAAGATGGTTTATTTGTATTAGTTTACATAATTAGAATAAATACAACTGACAGAGATTGGGGAACAAGTGCAGCCTGGTGAGCACCCATCAAGCCCACTGGGCTGAGCATTCAGTGTGCTGAATCAACCGGGAAGGTGGAAAGAGGGAATGGAGAAGGTCCATTCTTTCGGCCAGTTTGCTGAGTGGAGGTTGGTTAAGAGAGTTTGTCACGTATGTCCTCCTAAAATCCACACAACACTGAAATGAACAAAGTAGAAAGTCCTCTATAATAGATTCTAGAATCTGGTTAGAATATAATAGATGGGTTAAGGACAGAGTAAGGGATGCACATCATTTAGCAACAAGAACTACACTTGAGAACTTTTTTCTTTAAAGATTTGAGACAGAGTGTGTGCATGTGCATGCATGAGTGGGCGGGAGGGGCAAAGGGAAAGGGAGAGAGAGAATTTTAAGCAGACTCCCCGCTGAGCATGGAGCCCAACACAGAGCTCGATCCCACTACCCCGAGATCATGACCTGAGCTGAAATCAGGAGTCAGTTGCTTAAGTGACTGAGCCACCCAAGCACCCCTACACTGGAGGACTTTTTGATGGTTTGCTTCAAAATGGCTGATGGAAGATACCTATACCCAAACACCCCCTAAGTCAAAGTGATACATTAAATTGTCCTGACTTAGAAGATAGTCCCCAAGCAAAGTCTAGTGTGAGCTCCCTGTGAACAGGTAAAATGAATATGCGTAGGCAAGACAGGTTTGTAAGAGAAGTATGGATAGAGGGCAGATTTAGGTGTTCCCCCGCGCCCTGATGAAAGTTCTGAAAAAGAACTTATCAAGCATAGAAAGCACGTGCCTTTGACAACATAGATGCTATAATTCTGTGTGTTTCCCAAGAGACTTTCAAGGCTCTTCAGTAGAGATCGGGTTATGCAATTAGGCTTGTGTCTCAGAGATACAGTCCTGGACCTCCAACCTCTTGATTGTTTTTCCTCTTTGGCTACCTGCCATTTAGCCTTGGCAAGAATTTTTACTCAAGCATTTGATTGTCTGCATTAGCTTAGTCAAGATGATGAAGGAGTAATTTTTAGCACCAGCTAGCAAAACGACCTTCTTCCCCCGACTCTCTGCCCGGTATTAGAAGCTTGCAGAGAGCCATATGGGATCAAAGTTCTGAGCCTCCAGTGGAGACAGCTGCCTCTGTGCTGTGCCTCCTAGGGCTCAGCAGCTCTGTGGGGTTTCCCTAAGTGCTTTGTGAGGGTATTTATAGAACTGAGGACTTGACAGAACCATCTCTCTCAAAATTTGGTTTAAGGGTAGGATCTAGGATTTGAATATCATGATTTCTGTGGTTCCAGGATAGGAATCCACGCAGTGAAACAATTTCTGCCCTCCTCTGGTGAGCCCCCATTTAAAAACCTTAGCAGAGTGGGACATTCTAAATCTCAGTAAAAGACTAAGAAAATGATTCCTCATAAGCCTTCCTTGCCCTCCTGTCCCTATAGTCATATGATCACAATGAGAATTATTCATGGGTTCACAGCTTCATCCCCTTCCCATGTTATAAGTCTTCAAATGAATATAGATTTCTTATAAAGTAAGTGCGGTTTTACATTGTTCTGTGTAAGATCATAGAGGCTTTATATCAACATGTAAGAAACATGTTTCACTCTCACCCGATATTTTGTACAATAGAAATAGTTCTAAAGAAAGACATGAACGTGTATGCTCACAGATTTACAAATCAAGAAGAAAATATGTCACCTATCACTGACTGTCATATATGGGCATCTGGTTATCTGGCAAGCAGTGTTACCAAAGCTACAGCATCTGCTCAGTCAAGGACTTGGTATACCACACCTTCTCCAGTTTAAAATGAATTCTGACTTGACCTACACTAATATTGCACATTATTCACATCTTAATTGATACTAAGCAGATAAATACCTCTAAGCTCCAACTAGAAAGATTATCTCAGCATGGATGGGTTCACCAGACATTTAAAACGACTGGGGGCTTTCCCCAGCTAGTTCCAGGCCCAAGCTTCAGGATTGGTCAAATCCTGACAATTGCTTTTCTGTACTTGCCAGGAGGTCACACGGAAGATGGCACACAAAGATGTATAGTACGAGTCATCTTGAGAAAGCCAGTTGGGCCTAAGACTTGACTCAACATTTCCATACAACACCTGGTGCCCATCACAACAAGTGCACTCCTTCATCCCCATCACCTAGCTAACCCATTCCCCCATCCACCTCCCCTCTGGTAACCATCAGTTTGTTCTATAGAGTTAAGAGTCTATTTCTTGGTTTGTCTCTCTCTCCCTCCTCCCTTTGCTCGCTTGTTTTGTTTCTTAAATTCCACATATGAGTGAAAGCATATGGTATTTGTCTTTCTCTGACTGACTTATTTCGCTTAGCATAATACTCTCTAGCTCCGTCCACATTGTTGCAAATAGCAAGATTTCATTCTTTTAATGGCTGAGTAATATTCCATTGTATATAGATATAGATATATATAATATCGTAGGTATTGTAGAAGATAATATTTATAAAGAAAGTTCCTGAAACCAAATGAAATAAACTTTCAAGCACATCTTAAGTTGGGGTAAGAAACTCAAATGCCTTCAAGGCCAGGTGGGTATTATAAAAGAGTGAGATCAAGTCAAAGTCAAGTACTAGGAATTGGTGGGCACCATGGAAAAGTAGGCATGGCTGCTCTGTGGGAAGATGAATGATTACAACCCGGTGACAGGTGATTGTTGCTAGGAGAGAACGCAGGCCCAGTGCTGTTCAGTCTTAAGATTTTTAAAAGGAAATGGACATTCTAGAGAGAAATCTGGATTTTCATGTGAGATCCCCTGACTTATAAATATTGGCAACCAAATAAAAATATTAAAAGAACATTGTAAGACAAACAAAACACATCTGTGGGCTAAGCTTACCAAGTTGTGGGGTGACATTCATGATCATTAATCCAGTGATATATATGATCTTAATCTCCTTTATCTTCAGCATTAAAAATTAATACAAAGCTTTTGGGGGAGCTGGTTGGCTCAGTCGGTAAAGCATGTGACTCTTGATCTTAGTGTTGTGAGGTTGAGCCCCATGTTACTTACTTAGTATATATAGCTTACTTAAAAAATAGCTTATAGCTTACTTAAAAATTAAATAACAAAGCTTTTATTTGCACACTCTTCCCACCTTCAGTCTTTGTAAAGTGTCTTCACGCTGTTGCCAGAATTATAACAAAGATCTTAACTGTGGTCACCTCTTCAATTCTAAAGCCTATGATAACTTCTCAGAGCCTGCAAGATATTTTCCAAACATACAACGGCTCTTTCAATTTGGTTCTACCCTACCTTTCTGAGTTTATCTCTAGTCGTTTCTATCCTCCATCCTCCGTTCTAATCATACCAGCTTACTCAGCATTCCCCCAAACCAGTATGCACTCCCCATTTACATGTCTATGCTAAAGCTTTTGTCTTCTTCTGAAACACTTCTCTTCCCTATTCCTGTTCACTGTCCAACCCAAGTGTCTCCTGCTGCTTTTATACTTCTCTGATTCATCCATTCCTGGGCACTTGAGCTGTTCGGTGTCTCTATTAGTGACATATATACCTTTATTAGGGAATTAATGACATGGTAGTATACCAATTCATTTTTGTGTCTGTATTTTCAGAGGGGTAGCAAGCACATTGAAGGCAGCAATAAATCCTCCAGTGCTGCAATTGTAGGTGCAATCTATTTATTAACTCAAGTTTAACACACTGCTATATAAAGAAGGATAAAGGTGTTACACATTTAATCCATTTGATGGACTCTGAAAAAGGTATTTAAAAATATGAAGTTTATAATTAAATTATATTTTTTATTCTGGGAAAGTTCTCTAAAAGCATTATTTTGTGTAAAAAAAAAAATAGAATGCCCATTCAATTTCAAAAAATTGAAATGCCTCCAGCTGGGACATAGGCATAATGGCTTAAGTACCTATCTACACATTGTGATTCGAGGGAACAATCAACTTTTCAGTATTTGGCTCTATCTAACATAGTGCCTGATGGTCTTTATTACTCTTTAAGGTTGCATTGTCCAACAGAGTAGCCATTAGCCACATATGATTATTTAAATTCAAATTAGTAAAAATTAAATAAAATTTAGAATTCTGTTCCTCAGTTGCCTAGCCATATTTCAAGTGCCCATCAGTCACATGTAGCTAGTGGTGATCATATTACATAGCACAGATATAGAACATTTCCATTATGGCAGTAGGTTCTATTAGAGAGCACTATCTTGAGGATTTCATTAAGAGATGAGAATTATAATTGGAGGAAAAGGCAATTTATCTTCTAAGGAAGATGACAAGTTAGCTGCTACACTCCCAGGTAATAGTCTATAATAAGGGTCAGCAAACTGCAGCCTATGAGCCAAATCTGGCCCTTAACCTGTTTTTGTAAATAAAGTTTTATTGAAACACAGCCATAGGCTGTTAATTTTCTTACAGTTTACAGCTTTTTTTGTGTATGATGGCAGAATCAAGTAGTTGAGATGGAGACTATATGGCCTGCAAACCTAAAATATCTAGCCCTTTAGAGAAAAAGTTTGCTGCCCTTGGTCTATGTGATAAATTTCACACTCATTTCACCACTGGGAAAAAAAGAAGAAACTGGGAATAGGAACTATGATGAGTTTAGAAGAAGGAGAAAGAATGTAGAGAGTTTCCTTAAGGAGTGGTATTGGGGAACAAAAGACAAACATTTCTAACATTTTGCTTTGCTTTGATTGTATGGAAATACCAAAAATCACTTCTCAACATTGGAAGAGTTGAAACAACATGGAAGATAATTCAGGGAACTTCAAACTCTCTTTATTAAGTTTTTTTCCCCCAGTTTCATTGAGGAATAATTGACAGAATTGTATATATTTAAAGTATACAACATGATGATTTGCTATCTCTCCAATGTGTGTGTGTGTGTGTGTGTGTACGTGTGTATACACATGTATAGTGAAATAATTACCAAGATCAGTTTAATTGATACATCCATTACATCACATAGTTATCACTTTGTATGTGTGTGTGGTGAGAATATTTAAGATCTATTCTAGCCAATTTCAAGTATACAGTTTCATATAACTAACTATAGTCACTGTGCTATACATTAGATCCTCAGAATTTATTCATCTTATAACTGAAAGTTTCTACCCTTTGGCATATCATTTCTCCCTTCTACCAGCCCTGGCAACCACCATTCTACCTCTATGAGATCAGTTTTTATTTTATTTTTTTAAATTCCACATATAAATGGTACCATACAGTATTTTAAACTCTCTTTAAATTTGTGTGCAACACTGAACACATATTTCATTTCTCTGAGCTAGTCATTTAAAGTCTTTGGGAAATTCTGAGATTAATTAATTAATTGATCAATGTGTCAGATGAATGAATAAATGAACCTATAAAATGAGGAATTTAGACAAAATGATCTCTGCGACGTCTTCTGGTGCAAAAATTTATCTTTGTTAGCATTTTTATCTGTCAGATTTTTAAAAAGCTAGATATGTCTGTATAGAAATTCAGTTTCTGCTCCATGAGACCACCTTGGGCAATGCTGATGCAGACAGCTATCTATAGGTCCTATACATAGCAGATCACAAAAACTCACCCATACACTGAGTAGTATTTCTACAACACGCTGCTTAAGCATGGGAAGCAAGGGCATCTTGGGGATTCCCACATTTAGATTTCACAGAATAAGGATGAAACTTCCAACTCTTTTCTAAGCAGCCTGAGAGAGTCTGGGGAGGAGATGGTTACAACCCACCCTGCTACCTGTCTGAGAGCCTGCAGTGGTTTCTGAGTGCAGACCGAAGCAGATGACTTCTCTGTCTTCAAAGCTCAACGGGTCTTAGCAGATTCTTTGGCTTGATGCCACACATAACAACCATGCATGGGTCTCAAAGCCCGTCTTCCCAGGCATTTTCCTTTATTTCACAATCAGCGAGAATATGCCCGAGCAATGCCACTGCTATGGTATGTCACAAGCGAGGTCTCAACAACCTGCCCCATGATGGGTCTTTTGTTGTTGTGCTTCAGAAATTCTCTTGATTGGCTTTGTAGTCTCTGAAGGAGATCGGGTCAGGATTGAAAATAAACACAGGTATGTAAGTAATGAGTCACCAAATTCTGACCCTGAAACCAATATTGCACTGTATGTTAACCAGCTAGAATTTAAATAAAAACTTGAGGGGCACCTGGGTGGCTCAGCCGGTGGAGTCCATGCTTGATTTTGGTTCAGGTCATGATCTCAGGGTTGAGGGATTGAGCCCCAAGTCTGGCTCCAAGCTGGGTATGGATCCCGCTTTAGATTCTCTCTTTCCCTCTGCACCTCCCCCTGCTTGCGCATATTCTCTTAAATAAATAAGTAAATAAATAAATGAGTAAAAATTTGAAAAAAAAAATAAACACGGGAGTTCAGGGAAATTTGACCCGCTCTTTCTCTGATATTCTGATTTTGGGGCAAAATGAAGCTCTTTATTCTCAAGGATCACTATTTTGACAAAATCACTATCATAACAAAATAATGAAATTTAAGACAGGAGTGGGGGCCTTGGAAAGCTTCTGCCAAGGGCATTATTATTATGTGTTGAGCCTTATATTCCTGTGGGTTTCTTCCCTTCCACTCCTTCCTTCCTTCCTTCTCTTTTTCTCTTTCTCTGTCTCTCTTATTCTGTTCCTGGAAATATTCCAATAAATTGCATAAACCACCTTCTAAAAAAAACAGGAAGATATTAAATTGGACCATGAGAGGTTAGAAGGCACAAAGCAATTCTCCAACATATCTGAAGGAAGGAAGAAATAAACAGAGTCAAATTCTTGTTTACACGTTGGCCAGCAGCTCACTCTCCCCCCTCTGTGATGTTCTTTTTTTTTTACCATCCTGGAGGTCCTTTTACTGTTGATACTTAGTTATTTCATCAGTCACAGTCATTGATATCCCTGCTTGGGACTATCACATAACATCAACATGTGGTTCTCATGTAGCTATTAAAACCTTACTGATAAAATATCAAAAGGAATACATAGAAAACTGTTGGAGTTTTCAATTGGCTCCCCATGTTCACCCATTTCTCCAAATAGTAGTTTAGCTTTTTTGCTCTGAAATTCAAAGATAAAAGTCTTAGTGATAGATTGAAGGAGGGACTTAAGTAAAGTAAATTAACTATAAATCATTGATTAAATACACTAATTAAAAACCGCCCACGTTCCTTCCTTCTACTATTCACTGACCTGAAATTATTCAGTTAAAAATTCCTATAGATGTAATTTTATTTTTCGTAATTTAAGTTAACCTATTTAATTACATTTTACTCAGTTTTTAAAATACACAGTAAAAAGAAGGTTTCTGGTGTGTTTAGGTAAGATTCAAAATCTTTAGATTCAGAATTCTCAGCTGGAAAACAGACTGATTTGAATTCACTGCATGTCTTTTTCATGAGCCCCTGGTTGGACACAGAATACAAAGCAGATTCAAAAGAAGCATAAACATTTATTAAATAAATATGTACCCTGGCTCTTTAGGAAATGACATTTTAAAGTAGACATTTTTATAAACAAAGTTGAAAAATAAATAGAAGATGTGAATTTACCCAGGAAAATAATTTTAAAATGCATTGGGGAATCTGTGGTAGGAAGACTATTAACAAACAGTAAAATGACTGAGAGTCGAAGGGAGAGGAAATAAGGGGATGAAATAAACATGGAATGTCTCCTGATTACCAAGCTGTGGTCTCTGCATGGGAGTACGAATACCTTGTGCACAGGTGTAAGTCACACATCTTGTTGATTCATGGCTTCGGGTATCTATAGTACATCCAGCTAACATAGGCTCGGTAAGGGTCTGCACTCTGGACACTCTGGTTCCCTAATGCCTGCATACTCATCACCGTATTCAGGTGCTCCAAGAACCAGCTCTCATCTGCCAAGTTAGCTGGGCTGGAACTGAATCCGGTCTTCAGAGAACCATGTAGAATCTCTAAGCCGAGTTAGAGTTACCTTAGTTTCCGAATGGGGTTGAAGTGGGGCTGAAATCTCAATGTTGATTATGAGCCTGACTGTCTTTTTTCCTTTTGTGGCTCTCTGGTTTATTATTCATCTACATTGCTCTGCTTTCATTTCTTCTACTGCTCGTCTTGATTTCTCACTTGCCTATTTGAGTTCTGATACAAAGCCTGGTTCTGGTCTTGGGCACCTGGATGTGTCCTTGCTCCTGGCTGCTCCCCTTATTTGGGAATTTTCAACTCTGCTTGACTAAGCATTTCTGAGACAGGTCTTCTCTGTTCCCGTGGCCATCCTCTAGTCCTTAGTCCCAGCCTTACCTCATCCCCCTGGCCTTGAGTCTTTCCTGGGCCTGATGGCTTCCTGCAATCTCAGGCATGATGACCTCCTATCCCATTTCGTGATGGCACTCAATTATTGTATAATTGACGTCTAACACCCCTAACCTCTCTGAGGCTCTTTTCTTTGTCTGAGGTCGAGGGTTGGGACTAAATGTTTTTTGAGGCCCCTGTCCAGACCTAATGTGTAATGATTCTATCTATTTCAGTTACAACCGAAAATAATAAGGGTGGGAGGAAGGTTTTAATAAAAATTATTGTAACTGTAACAACTTGACTCTATGTTAATCAGGAGGAAGTTACCCTTGTGGGTCTCTGGTTCTCCTGGAGCACTTTTGGGCCCTGACTTGTCTGCACAGTGGGGAGTATATGAAGGGAAGTGACTTCTAGGATTAAAGTTCAGCTTTGAGTCTCTTCCACATGATCCTTCTCTCCAGACCTATGGGTCCCATTTGCTGGTTGTCCTGTCCACATTAAGAGGATTTTTTATTGTACTCCACCTGATTTCCTCCTTGTGTTAAAACACCCACTGTAAGCTCTAGACCTGCATTTGCTACACTGTCAAGCTTTTGAACCTCCAATCTATCTGGCTCCCAGGCCTTGCCTCCTGTGATATGCTTTTCTCACTGCTTCCAGATCTGAATGTGACGGTTGTACATACGTCAGCATTTGTGGATTTCTCCATCAGTGGGGATCTTGGAAATGTATATATATAGAGGGAGTTAATGCAGGCCCACAGCTTAGATGAGAATATGGGATTTAGAATAGTTAGAGAGTTAAAAATTATTTTAAAAATAAGTGAATGTTAATTAAAGACTCATGTGCATGTGATAAGGGTTCTTTTCATGAAAAGACCTGAAGTTAGTAATTCAGGGCAGCAGAAGGTAGCCCATTTTTCTTTTAGTAATAGAAAAATGCTGCCCATTGAGAGGGCATGTTAGTGATAAAATGCTACTCGGTTGTCCTTACTCATGCAATGTCTTTATATTAATGACTTGCAAAAAGCTTGTTTAGAAAGATGTTCAGACAGCAATCTGAAGGTTGGGATTGGATCGTTGAGTTTCCTAAGTAAGGAAGCCATGAAAATCCTGAAATAGCTCCTTTTACATTACTCTATAAAAAACTGTGGGCTTATGCTTTAAGCAGGGTTACCCCCCACTTTCACATAAAGAACTCCTGAAGTTGATTTCTCTTTATTGTGGGAGGATATTGTGTTCTGTTCTATTTATTCACCATAATAATCACATAGGCCTTCCAAAATTATTATAATGCACTGCTTTCAAAGTAACCTAAAATAGATTTTATAAACTTCACAAAATTTATAAGGTGGTTTCATATACCGTTCTCACCCTTTTTATGGTTCAGTAAAGTGGAATGGGAGAATATTATGAATTTGGTTGGGTTTTACCAGTTGTCTCCCAGTAACAATCGAGTTAGAAAGAGGTATTATTCCTTCTCTCCTAGAAATTTCAGGTTGATGCTGGTCTTAGAGCACAATGTTTAAGGGATATTAAGTTGGACCAATAGTTTTCATCCCTGACCCATACTCCATTAATCTCTTACGTGAGGTGCCTATCCCAGCGCCAGACACAAAAGCAGGTGCGCAGTGAGCACTAGTTCCATTTCTCTTTTCTTTGCTTTCAGGTACTCTGCATTCCAAAAGGCTCTGAAGAGAATGCCCTTCTTAATCTCCTTAATCCCCTGGAAAGTCAAGTCCAGCGTGGGTCCAGATCAGGTAACCCGGAACATATGGAAAGCCTCTGATTTGTCCTTTACCTGGGGCATAAAAAAATCCTAGCCCTGCTCCGGGGGGTGCGTTCAGCAAGACTGTACCCTGCCAGGGTACAAGGATATTTTTCACTTTTGAAATATGTTAAGGACTATGGTAATGTTATTGTGTGGACCAACCTGAAAATACTGTTTAAAGAAGCAAAATCCACAAAGGTGCATATTAGCAGTCTCAATCTCTCTCTCTTTTTTTCTTTTTTTTTTTTGCAATATATTGGCATTCATAAATCACATTAAATTGGAGAGAGAACTCAATAATTAAGTTAAACCCTAACTTTTAATCCTACACGAGCTAAGTAAATGTTTAGTTTAGAGCTATATTTAGAACTATATTTCTATTTATGAGTGCATTGGAGTTGGAAGTTGATGCTTTAATATAGCAGAGTTAACTTAATAGTAGAGAATAAGAAGTAATTAAGTCCCCAAGTATGAAAGAATACCAAAAAGTTTAAGATCTATTATAGAAACAGATTTTTTTTTTTTAAAGTTTATTGAGTATGTTTTAAATTAGGTTAAGTACATATTGCCAGTGTTTATCACGACAAGCTCAAACTTGTGACATTTGGTTAGCTCAAACACAGATGCACAAAACTGGAGCTCATGTACAACTTCTTGCATGCTAAAAATCTTCTGACTGCTGCAGTGGCCACAAACATCTTTTGTGAAAAAGGGAAAATCCAGTTGGGAGAAAAGAGAGGAATCTTTTTCATTGTCCACTAGATGTCAGTACTGAACTGACAAAACATCTGTTCCACCGGGCTCTCAAGACAACATGCTATTAATTTATAATAAAAGGTATCTGACAGCTTTATTCTGATGAATTATGGGAATCCAAAGCATAATTCCCAGCCTTTGGTTTATAAATTGTCATTGATTTTAATGTTCTTTGTAAAGTTGTGGCATGCAACAAATTTTCCTGCCAAGAGCTGTTAAATAAATAGTCATCCTTTGCTCTGAGTAGTACATTGAACTTGTTAGACTGATGAGCAGAACCAATTGATGGTTATCCATAAACCATTTATGACAGAATGCACAGCAGCAATTCAAACAATTATTGAATGCATTCATTATATATTTTTTAAAAAAATCTCAAGTGAACCAAACGGAATATTACAGGTAATAGACAGTAGCAATGCCACGCAATTCTTTTTGAGATACTTCCTGAGTGACAGATGACTAGAATTGTTGTGGGATTTGCTGAGGGCTCATCAAACCTCCCTGGAATTATTTGGTTTCCTCTATTGTGTGATTTGGCATCCCAAAAGTATATCGCTTGCCTTTTCTAAAGAAAGATGGTTATTGTAAAGACAGAAGCTTTTGTTCATGTGAAGATCTCTTACAAACTGGCATCAGAACAAAAGAAAGCTTATGCCTGAGATATAATTTCCATGCATTTGGAGAGATGCGGTTTATGTATATGGGACCATGAAATTTGGAGGTCTGTGATGACCACTAAGGACTTCTTCACTTTTAAGAGGAGGTTTCATCTCTTAGGAAAATTCTCCACAGGCCTTATGCTGTTGTGTTTGATTTCACTCGCTGAAAACCCTTAACATCCTTGGCGGTTTTCAGAAGGACCATCGGTTGCTTTTGTTCTTTGTTTGAAATTGTCCTGCATGTTCTGTTGCTGTGTCAGAGACCACCTCTCCTCCCCAGAAGTGGTTGTCTTTCAGGGACGTAGCCTCCAGTCTGTTGTTTGTTCAATGTTTTAAGACATCTTTGGGATCAAAGGAAAATGACCTAGGCATGTAAAATTCTGTTAATGGTGCTGTTTGTGAAAGTACACGGCAAACTACCTCTAGGCACTGCTAAGTAGTGAATCAGTACATTAAAGACTGAGGAACTGACTCTAATGTTCAATCCTTGATTTCTTTTTCTTAAATCTTTCTATTGCCCTAAATGTTGTGATATGACAGTAGCGCACCAGTTGGAAATGCTCCCCTAGTTTCTCTTTGAAAGAGAGAAATCCGCGGGCTGAGGAGGTCAGATTTTAGTTTGAATTCCTCAGCAACTCTGAATGATAGTTCTTGTTCACTGCTGTTTTCTTCAGATTTAAAAATTTTTAAAAAGATTTTTAAAGAAAAAAAACATTAGGAAGACGGAGAGCTTGATACACATATGGCTGCCTTTTACAAGTCATTATGATTTGTCACATAAATACTGTATTTACTGACATTTCAAAATGTGGACTCTAATCTCCACACGCATTTATTTTTTTTAATAGTTGCTTTTCATTGCAAGCTTCAGTCCAACAAATAACATTAGAAAACATGCCACATGGTCCACAGGTTCAACTATCAGTGTCATTACTCTTTAAAAAGCTCAAAGACAGTTGAGTTCAGAGTATGAGCATTTAAGCCTAAATTGAGTTAAATTAAATTGAGTTGGGTGGAAAGTTAGTGAGAGGAGTCATTTTAAGCACTAATACAGTTTTTCAGTGTAAGGGATGAATGGTGGCTGTGTACTGCGGTATATTTTTCCAAAGCTATTTTCATACTGGTTCCTTTACCTAATTCTCAGACTTTTGCCATCTCTCGTATTTATCAAGTGTGAGAACCCTTGCGTTGCATTAATTAGCCATGGTAGCATTTCAAACAGGCAGTATTACTCTGTGCAGTTACCACAGTGTTTAAAAATTTACATTCTCTGTCCCACATTGTGACCACCTGTGACCAATCAGTTTGATATATAGACTCAGCAGCTCTCTCCATGCCCAGGGTCACTCAAAGAGACTGTTTCTCAGGCTAATGTTCTTGGGGACTGTGGGCTCAAGGGAAAAATGGGTGTGGGGGAACAGCGGCGGACAGCGGCAGAGTTCAGGGGGAGCTTGCTGAATTTTATTGGGAGCGTGAAATGAAAACTGGTGCAACTTGTCTTTTGGATAATTTTTACTTCAGTAAATCGTCTATATAATTCCCTTGAAGTAAATATTACAAAAATGTTGCCTCCTAGAGTGGTTAAGGCTGAGAAGAATAACTAGTTAATTCTAGAGAGGAAAAAAAAATAAGTTTTTTTTTGGAAAGCCTAAGATGTTCACTTTTCTATCAGTGTATTCATGGAGTTGCTGAATACAACAGGCCAGATGCTATTTCTGTTAGTACGAATATAGCAACGGATGGAAAAATAATTTCTTCCCGCATGGAGCTTGCATTCTGGTAGAGGGAGGTAAGCAATGAACAAATACATAAAAAGTCATGGGGTGATAAGTGCCAAGACAAAGAGGGCAAAACAGGGTAAGGAGATTGGAGAGTGATGCAGATGAGGGCTGTGTGCTCTTTCAGGGAGGGAGCCGGGGAAGCCCTTTTGGAGACCTCTGAGCAGAGAGCTGAACAGGGGGAAGGAGGGAGCCCTGTAGATAACCAGGGGAAAGTATTCCAGGCAGAGGAAATAGCACTGAGGCAGGAACAGGCTTGGTGTGTGAAAGGAAGAACAAGGAGGCTGGTACGGCCAGAGCACGAGAGTGAGGGGAAAACCGCAGGCAGAGGGGGTGGAAGTATGGGGGATGGTGGTTAGGTCATGTAGAACCTTAGGGGATGCTGTCATGTCAGACTTCCAGCTTTTTATTCTGAGTTCTATAGAAGGTTTAGAGCAGAATCATGAGGAGAACTGACTTGTATTTCAAAGGAGCCCTCTGTTTGCTACATGGAGGTAGTCGGGGTAGGGGACAAGGGAATAAGTGGGAAGATCAGCTGGGAAATAATAGCAATAATCTAGGCTAGAGATGGTGGTAGGTTGGCCAGGTAGGTAGTAAGAAATGGCCGGATTCTGGATAGACCTCGAAAGAAAAGCCAACAGTATGTACTGACGGATTGGAGTGGGATGTGAGAAGAAGGATCGAGTTAAGGATAAGAGATTTGGCTTGAACAGTTTTGCTAGGGTTGGTGCCATTGGCTGAGTTGGAGAGGCCTGGTTGCAAGGTGAAGCAGGAGATTCTGGATAGCAAGTAGATACCCAGTCATGAATTTAGGGGCAAAATCAGGTTTTATCAACTTGGAGATATGATGTACGGCCTCGAGACTGCATGAGGGAAGGTAGAAGATGTGTTAGACAAGCCACAGAGCAGGCCAAGTTAGAGGTCATGGAGAAGAGGAAAATCCAGCAAAGGAGACTGAGAAGGATTATTAAGAAAGAGGTATCAATAGCAGTGCTGTTCTGAGCGTGCTTGGCAGACCTGCAACATCAGTATCACTTGGGAGCTTTTTAGAAATGTAAATTCTCAGACTCCACCCCAGACCCATTGAATGAGAATCTCTGGAGACGGGCCTCAGGAATCGTTCCAGAAGCTCTTTTACACCGGGAAGCCAAACAAAGGAGGTGTTTCAGGTGTATCAAAAGAACATTATGTGACAGACTCTCTTTTCATATTAAAATCATCGAACTTTTGAAAATATAATGTTTTTGTGAGAAAACAGTGTACTATGTTCAGTAGTAGATACTTTGGACTGTGTATCCCAAAATGAGTTCAGTGATCCAAAGGGACCAGCTAAAAAATACATCATTGCTGAAAGCATCAATAGTATTAATCAGGATGCATGTAATCATCGATCAAAGAACTGTTCAGAATCTGGATCAGATCTGATAGAGTCTAATTTTCCCCAATAGAGAATAATCAGAAAAGTGACTAACCTCAAGCAAAATCCCTCTGGTTTTAGCCCCTTATACACTGGAAATGCATTGACTTTACCTTTATATCTTATAGCATGGAGTAATTGTTGACCTGCGGCATGGATAGAATTGAATTTTTTTGTACATGAGTACAGGTTGTGGCCTGACTACACTTCTAGTGTATACGTTGCCCTTTATCACTCAGCAGTGAAGAATGAACATCAACAGAGCTTTCCCCAGCCTGCTGCTTAAGCAGCTGCTAACAGGCTGAGACTGCCCAGCCTCATTAACCCATTAGATACTGCCTTTGCCCGGGAGTAATCCTTAATGAGGCTGCTGTGTTGTAGGGAAGCCAGACATGCACCAAAATGTTGGGGCATTAAAGTAAGGACCTTAAATGTGGGGCCTATAATGGAGTTGTTATTATATCAGAAGCAGATACATCAGAGAGCACTCTTAAGGCGGGTAAAGCAAATGATGCTATTACCATCTGTGACTCTATAGTGCTTTAAAAATATTGGAAATTTTGAATTCAGGAGGAACTTGGAAGCTTTCCATTTTCCCAAACATCTTGTCCCCCTAATTAGCAACTCTGTTCTCTAGAGTAGGCAACGGTGTACAGTATGAACCTTAGATTTAATGCAACAGTTGAAAGCAGCCTCGATCCCTCTAAACTTCATGGTTCATAATTTTCTCTGGGCAGAAAGATAATGATGGTACGCAAAACACCCCTATTTCTTTATAGCCCAGAGGCAATAAAGATTCTGTTTGTGTCAACAAAGAATTTTTAGAGCTATGACAGTAAGACCTTTGAAGCCAACTTTTCCATGTCACGGCATCACAGACACTCTGGCTGTGAGTGGATTTTTAAGGCTGAGATGACTGTGTACTCGTGGGTGAGCTTTTAATAAAGCTGCTAAGGTCCAGTGTTATAATTTCTTCACCCCTAAAATTTTAGCAGTTACTCTTTACCCCAACACTCCTTTTATCGGAGAAAATAGTGATATTCTTACCCTCTTTCCACTGCTTTCATTTGCCTTCTCCTGTGTTTCTGTTCTGACCAGGTCTCTACAAAAAAATTAAAAAGGTCTGCCATTCTTTATTGTCACATTATATCAAAGGAAGAAAGTCATGCTTTTACATTTTCCCTGTTCAAGAAGACGCTGAATAAGATTTGCCATCCATTCCCAGAAGCAGAAACTCTATTAAAATTTTAGATTGTAATCTAATAAAATTTCATCATATTCTATTGCCTTTCTTAACCACCCCCAGCAATCAAGCACATAGTCTTAGTATCTAAGGCTAAGGAAGAAGGAGTTCATATATTGCATAAGTGTTTTCCAATAAATTTTTTAAAACTTGGAGGAGATTTGGGGGGGTTGCTTCATGTAATTTTATAGGACCTCTGAGGCCCAGAGTTTTTAAGTAATCTTTTTTGATGTTTTTAGACAGACCATTAAGCTGGGGATAAAAGTCCCTGTGTTCAATATCTGGATACATTAAGCAGTAGGTTTAAAATTTACAGCTTTCATTTTGACAAGGAAAATGACACGTTTGGTCTCAAGTGCTACCTTGAACTGTTTTTCAACACTGAGACAGGTTGTCAGGCTGAGGGTGGAGGTCTGAGCATTTAGCCCTTACAGAGCCTCCATGATGTAAACTATTCCAGCTAGTCAGGAGAAGCCAGCCGGACCCTGGGCTATGGGCTGATGTCTGGTCAGGGGAGGAGTAGGATGCCATCTGGATGCTTGTACCCGCATGCACTGAGGTCTAATCAAATGCCTTCCAAGGAGAATGTGATTCATACAGGGAGGAAAAGAGTATCCCAAAGAGAATGCCTGCATAAATGGGTGGACCTCACTTCCATTTTGATTCTGCCCATGAGAAATTTCTCAGTGGAGCCTCTTCTTCTGAAATGTTACATTGTGTTTGGGGACCTGGTCTTTAGGAGTTGCCTAAGCCAAGTGAAGGGCAGGGGTAGGAGTGGAGGGAAAGGGAGGAGAGCTATAGGAGCAATGAATGGAGAGGGTGGGTACAGAGGAGATAAGGTGTCGCCCAGTTGGTACAGCTAGTGTCAGGACCAGTACAATGTCCCTGCCTCCTCCCACCCCGATGCAAGCAATGAGGCCGGAGAGGTAGGGATGGAAGAGCCTGGGATGAGTTTTATAAGCTAGAATAAGGAGTGTGGATTTTATCTCTAAGGCAACGGATGGAGATGATGAGATCAGGGTCGATTTTTGGAAAATTACTTCTAGGTGAAGAAAGGCCTGGGGTGGTAGGGGCACCCTAGAGCCGACAGCTTGGGTGGGAGCTGACTGCAGTAATCCAGGGCTGCAGTGGTGAGCTGGTGGCAGAACTACCCTGTGCTACAGAGAACCGGACTGTGGCCATGAAGGTGGTGTGGAGGGGCAGTGGGAAGAGCCTTCCCCAGTGGACTTGGTGGGATTTGGTGCTGGCTGTGGAAGGTGAGGGAAAGGAGAGCCATCTGGTTTCCCTCCTTTTGTCAATTTCCAGAAGAATGAGGGAAAGTCAGCAAAGGCTCTCACCCTCACATTCATAGAATGGAGACTCCCTATTTTTTCTCATTCCCTTTTCACATCCTTCCCCCTGCACTACCTTCTGCCCTCCCTCTTCCTCATCCCCTTGGTGAAGTCCCCAAGGGAGCAGAACCCTCGCATCTATTGGACTTCTGTCTAACTCTGCCTGTTTCTGCTTTTTTGTTTTGTTTTATTTCGGCTGCGATGACACCACTTATGTTCAATGTTTTTATCCTCTATAAAGTGCTGTATTATGTACACTCGGAACTTGGCACCTATTTCTTCTCCTTTTACTTTCTCTTCTCTTTCTCTCTCTCTGTTTACTCCTCTTCATTTAGATACACTTAATGGATGGGAGACTCAGATCCTGTGAATTCCTTCTGTGTGAGGAGCATGTGTCAGCGGCAAATAGTGTGGTTTTGCAAAACATACACATTTAATTCCACATTATTCCTGGCATTGTGGTTTTATTTATTTATTTTTTAAAAGATTTTATTTATTTATTTGACAGAGAGAGACACAGCGAGAGAGGGAACACAAGCAGGGGGAGTGGGAGAGGGAGAAGCAGGCTTCCCGCGGAGCAGGGAGCCCGATGCGGGGCTCGATCCCAGGACCCTGGGATCATGACCTGAGCCGAAGGCAAACGCTTAACGACTGAGCCACCCAGGCGCCCGCCTGGCATTGTGGTTTTAAACAAATGTGGCATAAAGAAAATAATCCACTGACAGCACAATAAATCTTAATTGATTTTGACCCCATGTGGTATCGGATCTGTAGTGTCCCCCCAAATGGGCAGACTCGACAACTGATCTAACGGTAATAAAGTCAGGGATTGAAAGGAAACTTACTGTGTTAGTTTGTGTCTATGTGTATGAAGAGGAGCTCACCAAGAAATACATTCATTTAAAATTTAAACAGCAAGATTTTGTTTTAGCATTAGATTTCAACGTTTGTGTTTATAAAGAATGCTTGGTCGGAGGGGCTTACCTTCAACCTCACCTATTTGAAGAAATGATGGAAAAATTCAGTTCTTTCCGAGTCAGAGTACGTCCCACCATACCTTACCACCCTTCTATAAGAGAACAATGAGCAAAATGGCAAAGTGCTGAAAACAAAACTGACTATGACTTAAGAAATTCTCTGTGGCATTTTTCCCACAGTTATTAATATTAATACAAAAATAATGTAAATAGCCTGAGGCCACCTAATTTTTCTAATAAATGGGATAGAGAAATATTGTCCAAATCCGGAACATTATAAAAATATAGAAACACCTCCATTCTCTCTAGCATCAACAAAGCCATGACACAAGATCAATTTGCTAAAAAAAAAAAAAAAAAAAGTCCACCACACAACTGGACAGATACTTTGAAGCCCTTTATTTCTGCTTTTATTTCCTTTCATTATCTCATGAAAAGGATACGTTTAGTTAAAACATGAGGGTCCTACACTTGTATTTTTTAAAATCTGTGGAATGTTCAGTATCTGTTCTGCATAAGCACATTGGGCTGTTGTCTCTGAGCCTTTACCCAGAAAAACAGGAGCTTGCCTAGCATTACAAATGCTGTTCAAATATTTTCCAGAGACATAAAAGAGAAAATATCATCACAAGTAATGAAGATGAATAAGAAAAAAAACACAGGCGTATGGCATGTGGACAGACCAAGTGAGAACAGGGAGGGGGAGGGAGGGGGGGGAGGCAAAGAGGGGAAAGAGATCTTAAACACAGGCCTGGATGAGTGATCACATAGAGAGTCTCTTCTGAGCTTGGTTTTCATATTATGGTTTGAATCTGTTTTGTTATTTCACTCTAGCTATATCGGGGGCCTCTATTCCTGCTTTTGTCTTACAGATGTTTAGAAATATGGGGTGCCTGGGTGACTCCATCAGTTAAGCATCTGGCTCTTGTTTTCGGCTCAGGTCATGATCTCAGGGTCGTGAGATGGAGCCCCACTTTGGGCTCTGTGCTTGGCGCCAGTCTGCTGGAGATTCTCCCCCCCTCTCTCTCCCCCTCTGCTCCTCCCCTGTTTGTGCTCTCTCTCTCTCTCAATAGATAAATAAATAAAATCTTTTAGAAAAAAAAGAAATAACTTATAGAGAATGAAAAGTATTACTAAAATTTGGAAAATTAAATTTCATAAAATATTTTGGGAACCTGAGAAGTAGAAAGGTCTACTCAATTAAAATCCATTTTGGAAGGGCTTACTCAGGAAAGGTGTGTGATACGCCAGAAGTTTGAAATAACTTCTAACCCAATTTACAGAAGTCATATATGGTACAGATATAGTTGGCAAAACACACACATTTGACACAAAATATATACACACATACACACACACACACACATACACACACACACACCAGGGTTATAAATATCCAGAATAAAAGATCTATTTTATTTAAGTCAATGAAAGGCAATATTTTAATTTATTAAATGCTATGTAAGTATGTATGTTGTAATTTCAGGGTAATTGCTGCCTTCTATCTCACAAAAAAGTTTTTCTTTCTTTTTTTTTTAGATTTTATTTATTTATTTTGACAGAGAGACAGAGAGAGAGGGAACACAAGCAGGGGGAGTGGGAGAGGGAGAAGCAGACTTCCCGCTGAGCAGGGAGCCCGATGCGGGGCTCGATCCCAGGACCCCGGGGTCAGGACCTGAGCCGAAGGCAGATGCTTAACGACTGAGCCACCCAGGCGTCCCTCACAAAAAAGTTTTTCAAATTATTGGGGTCTATGTTCAAAATGATCAGAGAAGAAACACTTAAGCATGGTGCTACCACAATTTGCCATTTGAAAGAAAATTCCCAGTTATCCGCCTGAATTATGCTAAGTCCTGAATTTAGAACAGAGTCAGTTGTAGACATTTTTTGAAATGAAGAGAGAGCTACTGGTAGTGGTAAGCTCTCATGTGGTGACCACATGCAACATTCACTTATATCAAAGAGATGGGGAAATTTTGTATTTATGATCCTCCAGGACTCCTATGGTGAGGAGTCCCAGAAACCTATCCCTCCCTATTCTTCCCCTTTGCTTCAACATTCAAGACTTGTCTCCACTATCTGCTTTGAATCCAGACAAGATTTATGTCCTCTATCCATGACTATGTCAGCTACCACAAAATGCCCAGACTTCCAAGTCACTCTTCTCACCTACACTTTAAGCCCATGTGAATCTGCTTTTATTTCAATGATTCTCAAATTTTATTGCATGTCAGAATCACCTGGAAGGTTTGCTAAAACACAGACTGCTGGGCCTGAATTAGTTTTTGACTCTGTAGGCATGGCGTTAGGCCTGAGAATGGGAATTTCTAAATTCCCGGGTGATGTGGATACTTGTGGTCTAGTGGAAAACCACTACTTTATTCCTTTCTCTCCCCAAGTCCTGAAACTCACTGATTTTGCTCTCTGAATTCAGAGTCTGTTGATAGCAAAATCCCTTGTATTTTCAGCCTATCTTCTCTGTGCTTTAAGGCACATGATTCTTCTCTAAGGTCCCATTTTTTATAGTAGCCTGTCAAGTGGTGGCTGCTTTTTCTCCCAAAGCCCTGGGACCACTGATCTGGTGGTGGGGGTAGGTGTCCTCCTGGTTTCTCATTGCTGCTTTCAGATGTTTCTCCCCATCTCTTCCCTAAAAACAACCAATCACGAATCTTATGCCATCAGATGATATCAACCCTGTCTCTCTTTATTCTCATTTATGGATTCCTGTGTTATTTCCCCTGATTCCTTGATGATATAAGCACCTGTTTTACTCTCTTCAGTAACACTCCTGTCTCAATTATGGTAGATTTCAATAAATATATAGATAATTGTTCTAACACCTTGGTCTATCAGTTCCTTAACCACCTCTGTTCCAATGGTCTTGTCCTCTACCTTATGTTAGCCACTCTCATGTGGTCATACCTGGACTTCTTGATAACCTCAGTTTCAAACATTCTACTCTCTGGTTGCCATGTCCTATCTTTCCAGCCCACTCTCTGTATTATTAGAACCCCAGCCGTTCTTTGATCCTAATGGGACCTATGACCTTTTGATCCTACCTTCTTTTAATTGACATCCTTCCAGATGAAATTTTATAATTCTTTTTAATCACTACAATAAATCCTCTATAAACAACCTCCACTCCCTCGCTCCTCTCTCATGTTCTTACTCAGTAAGAGCAGATCCATAACCTGGTTAAATCCAACTCTCTCCCTACTCCGTGACTAAAACTCTAAAGCTAAAACTGTCTGGAGAAAAACCCACAGCCACACAGACATTAAATAGAAGTAGGCTCTTAATCCTGCAAGGCAATCATATTAGATGTTTTTAAAAAATTCATTCTCTCACTCTTGATGAGGATTGAAAATATTTTTCTTATTTTCCAAAACTCAATACCTTCTTCCCCACTGAGATAACTGGAGCATTCATAAGAGAACTTAAAGAGATTCTCACTATTACTTCAATCCATCTGCCACCCTTGTGTTCTCTGACATCTTGCCTGTTACCACAGGTGAAATATCCGTGCTCTTACCTCAAGTCTGTTCTTGCACTGTGCCCTAGAACTCATCTCCTCTCACTGCATTGCTTGAGAAATTTCCCTTCTAATATATCATCCATCTTCCACACTGTATCGTCATACAAAAGTAATGTACTTCTCCCGAGCTAAAAACTTTCTCTTGATCCCTATTTCCCACCTGTGTATTGCCCCATTTTGTGGTTCCTATTTCTAGCAAAACTACTTGAAAAAGTGACCTATAGTCATCTCTCCAATTTATGTCTTCCAGTTCTCTCTTACCCACTGCCATCAGGCTTTTGTCCTCACTACTTCACCAAAACTGCTCCCCTGCAGCTTGCCCAGGCGCCATGTTCCATAGTCATATCTCTGCTTTAATGTTAGCCTATGAATAGCATTTGAATCACACATCATTCTTGATATATATTCTTCACTTATATTCCAGGGCACAACACTTTCTTGGATTTCCTCCTACCTTACTGAAAGTTGTTTCTGTTTCCTTTTTGGTTTCTCTTCTTCTTCATCTTTTAATACTAGAAAGCCTCAGGTTTCAGTCCTTGGACCTCCTTTCTTTTTTATCCAGTTATTCTCTTGGTGATCTTATTCATCTCATGGTTTTAAATATCATATCTATGTGTTTACAGTGCTGCAGAAAAATTTTTGTCCTCTCATTTTTAAGACTGTTAACCAAAGGAATATAATTTTATTTTGTGGCATCACCCAAAGAAACATGTGTAAGTATTAAACTAAGTCCATCAAATATCATTTATATACTAATTTATTAGTCATTTCTTTTTTCATTTTATTGAAGTAAATAACTTACAAATAAAATTGCAATATATATAAGGTATACAGTGTGATGATCTGATATATGTGCACAGTGTAAAAGGATTCCCATCATGAAGTTAATTAACATATGCATCCCCTTGCATATTTACCTTTTTTTTTTTTTTTTTAGTGAAAATGTACTTAGGTTCTACTCTCTTACCAAATTTCAATTATACAATACAGTATTATGTCAACTATAGTCACTGTATTATACATTAGATCCTCATATCTTATTCATCTCATAACTGAAAATTTGTACCCTTTTATCAACCTCTCCCTATTTTTCCTAAAATCCTGACCCTGACAACCACCATTCTCCTTTATGTTTCAATGAGTGTGATTTTTTTTTTTTTTTGATTCCACATATTAGTGATACTATGCAGTATTTGTCTTTCTCTGTCTGGCTTATCTCACTTAGCATAATGCTTTCCAGGTTCATCCATGTTGTTGCAAATGGCAGAATGTCCTTCTTATTAAAGGCTGAATAATATTCTACACACACACACATAGGTACATACATACCACATCTTATTTATCCATTCATCTGTTGATGGACATTTAGGTTGTTTTCATACCCTGACTATTGTGAATAGTGCTGCAATGAACATGGTAGTACAGATACCTCTTTGAGATAATGGTTTTGTTTCCTTTAGATATATATCCAGAATTGGGATTGCTGGATCATACTGTAGTTTTATTTTTAATTTCTTGGGGAACCTCCATGCTGGTTTCCATAGTGACTGAATCAGTTTACATTCCCACCAACACTGTTCAAGGGTTCCCTTTTCTCCACATCCTCACTAGCACTTTTATCTTTTGTCTCCTTTGCTGTACAGAATCAATTAAGTTTGATATAGTCCTGGTTGTTTATTTTTGCTTTTGTTGCTTTTGCTTTTGGTGTCAAATCCAAAAAAATCATTGCCAAACAAGTGTCAAGAAGCCTACCCTCTATGTTTTCTTTTAGGAATTTTATGGTCTCAGATCTTATATTCAAGTCCATCCTTGTATCCCAGAAATAAATCCCATTTGATCATGATGTATATTCCTCTTTTTTTTTTTTTTTAAGATTTTATTTATTTATTTATTTGACACACACAGAGAGAGAGAAAGAGAGCGCAAGCAGGGGGAGTGGCAGGCAGAGGGAGAGGGAGAAGCAGGTCTCCCGCTGATCAGGGAGCCTGATGTGGGACTCGATCCCAGGACCCCGGGATCATGACCTGAGCTGAAGGCAGTTGCTTACCAACTGAGCCACCCAGGTGCCCCATGATGTATATTCCTCTTAATGTACTGTTGAATTTGGCTTGCTAATATTTTTGTTTTGTTTTGTTGGTTGAATAATCTTTTTTTATTATTATTATGTTCAATTAGTCAACATGTAGTACATCATTAGTTGATTTTTGTGAACGTTGTTAAGATAGTGGTCTATTGTTTTCTTTTGTATGTAGCTGTCCAATTTTCCTAACACCATTTATTGAAGATACTGTCTTTTCCCCATCTTATATTCTTGGCTCCTTTGTTGTAAATTAACTGACTATATGTGGATGGATTTATTTTTGGGCTCTGCACTATATTCTATTGATCTATGTGTCTGTTTTTGTGCCAATACCATACTATTTTGATTATGTTAGCTTTGTATTATATTTTGAAATCAGGAAGTGTGATGCCTCTAGCTTTGTTCTTCTTTCTCAAGATTGCTTTGGCTATTCAGGGTCTTTTGTGATTCCATAACAATTTTAGGATTGTTTTTTTCTATTTCTATGAAAGATGGAATTTTGATTTCATTGGAATTTTGATAGGGATTGTGTTGAATCTGTAGATAGCTTTGTGTAGTACAGACATTTTAACAATATTGATTATTCCAGTCTCTGCATATGGAATATCTTTCCATTTATTTGTGTCTTTTTCAGTTTCTTTCATTAATGTTTTATAGTTTTCAGTCTACAGATCTGTCTTCTCCATGGTTAGATTTATTCCTAAGTAATATTCTTTTAGATGCTATTGTAAATGGGATTATTTTCTTAATTTCTCTTTCTGATAGTTTATTGTTAGTATGTAGAAGTACAACTGATTTTTGTATACTGATTTTGTATCTTGCAACTTTAGTGAGTTTGATGATTAGTTCTAACAGTGTCTTGGTGGAGTCTTCAGGGTTTCCTATATTATATTACTATGTCATCTGCAAACAGAGACAATTTTACTTCTTCTTTTCTGAAATATATGCCCCTGATTTCTTTTTCTTGCCTAATTGTTCTGGCTGGAACTTCCAGTACTATGCCGAATAAAAGTAATGTCTTGTTCCTGATCTTAAGAGAATGAACTTTCAGCTTTTCACTGTTTAGTATGTTGTCACCTCCAGGCTGGAAATATATGGCCTCTATGCTCAGTTACATTCCTTCTGTACCCAATTTGTTGAGAGTTTTTTTTTTTTTAAACCATGAACAGATGTTGAATTTGTCAAATGCTTTTTCTGCATCCATTAAAGCGATCATATAATTATTAGCCTTCATTTTGTTAATGTGGTGTATCACATTGGTTTATTTACATATGTTGAACCATCCTTGTATCCCAGAAATAAATCCCATTTGATCATGATGTATATTCTTCTTAATGTACTGTTGAATTTGGCTTGCTAATATCTTTTTGTTTTGTTTTGTCTTGTTGGTTGAATAATCTTTTTTATTATTATTATGTTCAATTAGCCAAAATGTAGTACATCATCAGTTTTTGCTATTATTTTATTGAGGATTTTTGCATCTATGTTCATCAGGGATATTGACCTGTAATTTTCTTATAGTGTCATTGCCTGGCTTTGGTATCAGGGTAATGCTGATCTCATAAATTGAGTTTGGACATATTCCCTCCTCTTCCATTTTTTGGAGAACTTTGAGATAGATTGATATTAATTCTTCTTTAAATGTTTAGTAGAATTCATTAGTGAAGCATCTGGTCCTGGGTTTTTGTTTGTTGGGAGGTTTTTTATCATTGTTTCAATCTCCTTGCTAGTAATTAGTCTGTTTAGATTTTGTATTTCTTCTTGATTCAGTCTTGGTAGGTTTTATGTTCCTAAGAATGTATCCATTGTTTGTAGGTTATCTATTTGTTGGCATATAATTGTTCATAGTAGTTTCTTATGATCTGTAGAATTTTTTTGTTATCAGTTGTAATGTCTCCTCTCTCATTAATGATTTTATTTATTTGAATCTTTTTTCTTTCTTGGTGAGTCTAAAGTTTTATCAATTTTCTTTGTTTTTCAAAAAACCAACTCTAAGAGTTTCATTAATTTTTTTCTCTTGTCTTTCTAGTGTCTATTTTATTTATTTCCATTTTTATCTTTGTTATTTTCTTTCTTCTACTAACTTGGGGCTGAATTAGCTCTTTTTAAAAAAATTTCCATAAGGTATAAAGTTAGGTTGTTTGAGATCGTTCTTTTTTCTTCATGTAGGCATGTAGCACTATAAACTTCTCTCTTAGAATTGCTTTTGCTGCATCCCATACATTTTGGCATTTTGTGTTTCCATTTTTATTTATCTCAAGATATTTTTTGATTTCCCTTATGATTTCTTCTTTGGGCCATTGGTTTTAGGATTTTGTTGTTTATCTCCACATATTTGTGAATTTTCTAGTTTTTCTCTTGTAATTGATTTCTAGCTTCATACTATTGTGGTAGGAAGGGATGCTTCACACAATTTCAATCTTCTTAAATTCATTAAGACTTGTTTTGTGGTCTTACATGTGATCTATCCTAGAGGTGTTCCACATGTGCTTGAAAAGAATGTATATTTTCCTCCTGTTTGATGTAATGTTCTGTAAATGTCTAGGTTCATCTGGTCTAACATGGAGTTGTAAGTCCAATATTTCCTTATTGATTTTCTGTCTGGATGATCTATTTATTATTGAAAGTGGGGTTTTTGAAGTCCCCACTATTCTTGTATTGCTGTCTATTTCTCCTTTCAGATCTATTTTTTAAAATATATTTTTTAGGTGCTCCTATGGTGGGTGCATAAATATTTATACATGTTAAATCCTCTTGTTGGATTGATCCCTTTATCATTATATAATGACCTTCCTTGTCTCGTGTTACAGCTTTTGACTTAAAGTCTATTTTGTCTGATACAAGTATAGCTACCCTGCCTTATCTTGGTTTCAATTTGCATAGAATATCTTTTTCCATCTCTTCACTCTCAGTCTATGTGTGTCCTTAAAGCTGAACTGAATCTCTGGTAGGCAGCATATAGTTGGGTCTTGTTTTTTTTAATCCACCCAGCCACTCCATGTCTTTAAAAAAAATTTTTTTTTGAGTATAGTTGACACACAATGTTACATGAGTTTCAGGTGTACAACATAGTGATTCAACTTCTGTATATGTTAGGCAAAGCCTACCCCAATGTAGCTACCACCTGTCACTATAAAACACTATTATGGTATCACTGACTATATTCCCTATGCTGTGCCTTTTATTCCCATAACTTATTCATTCCATAACTAGAACCCTGTATCTCCCACTCTCATTCACCCATTTCTCTCATACCCCCTCCCCACTCCTTTCTCTCTGGCAAACATCAGTTTGTTCTCTATATTTACAGGTCTGATTCTTCTTTTCATTTGTTTTTTATTCATTTGCTTTGTTTTTTAAACTCTACATATGAGTGAAATCATATGGTATTTGTCTTTCTCTGTCTGATTTATTTTACTTAGCATAATACCCTCTAGATCCAATTATGTTGTCATAAATGACTTGATCTCATCCTTTTTAATGGCCATGTAATATTCCATTATTATATATAGAACTGCTTTTATTGGTAGATGCATATACATAGACACACAGAACATCTTCCTTATCCATTCATCTGTCAATAGACCTGTTGCTTCCATATCTTGGCTATTGTAAATAATGCTTCAATAAACATAGGGGTGAATATATCTTTTTGAATTTGTGTTTTCATTTTCTTTGGGTAAATATCCACTGGAGGGGGCACCTGGGTGGCTCAGATGGTTAAGCGTCTGCCTTCGGCTCAGGTCATAATCCCAGGGTCCTGGGATCAAGTCCTGCATCGGGCTCCCTGCTCCTTGGGAGCCTGCTTCTCCCTCTGCTTCTCTCTCTCTCTGTCTCTCATGAATAAATAAATAAAATCTTTAAAAAAATAAATATCCACTGGAGGAATTATTGGATCATATGGTATTTCTATTTTTAATTTTTTGAGGAAACTCCGTACTGTTTTCCACAGTGGCTATACTAATTTACATGCCCACCAGCAGTGTACGAGGGTTCCTTTTTCTCCACATCCTCGCCAACACTTGTTATTTCTTGTCTTTTGACAGGTGTCAGGTGATATCTCGTGGTTTTGATTTGCATTTCCATGATGATTAGTGAATTTGAGTATCTTTTCGTGTGTCTGTTGACCATCTGTATGTGTTCTTCAGAAAAATGTCTATTCAGGTCCTCTGTTCTTTTTAAAATCGGATTTTTAACTTTTTTTTTTTTTTTTGGTGTTGAGTTGCATAAATTCTTTATATATTTTGGATATTAGCCCCTTATCAGCTATCTTCTCCCATTTAGTTGGTTGACTTCTCATTTTGTTGATGACTTCCTTTCTGTACAAAACTTTTTTATTTAGATCTAGTCCCAATAGTTTATTTTTGTTTTTTGTTTCCTTTGCCATAGGAGACATATCTAGAAAAATGTTGCTATAGCCAGTGTTGGAGAAATTACTGCCTGTGTTCTTTTCTAGGATAATTATGGTTTCAGCTCTCACATTTAGGTACTTAATCCATTTTGAGTTTATTTTTGTGTATGGTCTTAGAAAGTGGTCCAGTTTCATTCTTTTGCATGTAGCTATCCAGTTTTCCCAGCACCAGTTTTTGAAGAGACTGTCTTTTCTCCATTGTATATTCTTGCCTCATTTGTCATAGATTAATTGACTATATAAGCATGGATTTATTCCTGGGTTCTCTATTCTGTTTTATTGATTTATGTATCTATTTTTATACCAATACCATATTGTTTTGATTACTACAGCTTTGTAGTATATCTTGAAATCTGGAATTGTGATTCCTCCAGCTTTGTTTTTCTTTCTCAAGATTTTTTTGGCTATTTGGGGTCTTTTGTGGTTCCCTACAAATTTTAGTATTATTTCATCTAGTTCTGTGAAAAATGCTGTTGGTATTTTGATAGCAATTCCATTGAATCTGTAGATTGCTTTGGGTAGTATGGACATTTTAACAATATTAATTTTTGTAATCCATGAGCATGTAACATCTTTCCATTTGTTTGTATGGTCTTTAGTTTCCTTCATCAGTGTTTTAGAGTTTTCAGAGTACAGGTCTTTTACCTCCTTGTTTAAGTTTATTCCTAGGTATTTTATTCTTTTTGGTGCAATTGTAAATGAAATTGTTTTCTTAATCTCTCTTTCTGCTATTTGTTATTGCTATATAGAAATACAACAGATTTGTATATATTAATTTTGTATCCTGCAACTTTACTGAATTCATTTTTCAGCTCTAGTATTTTTTTTTTGGAGGAATCCTTGGGGTTTTCTATATATAGTATCATGTCATCTGCAAATAATGACAGTTTAACTTCTTTATCAATGTGGATGCCCTTTATTTTTTTTTTCTTGTCTGATTCCTGTGGCTAGGACTTCCAACACTATGTTGAATAAAAGTGGTGAGAGTGGACATCCTGTCTTATTCCTGATCTTAGAGGAAAATCTTTCAGGTTTTCATGATTGAGTATGATGTTAGCTGTGGGTTTTTTATATATGGCCTTTATTATGTTGAGGTGTGTGCTCTCTAAACCCACCTTGTTGAAAGGTTTTATCATGAACAGATGTTGAACTTTCACTCTATATCTTTTGATTGGAGAATTTAGTCCATTACACATAAAGAAATTATTGATAGGTGTGGACTTACTCTTGACATTTTGTTGTTTTCTGGCTGTTTTTTAGTTCCTTTGTCCCTGTTTTGCTCTCCTCTTTTGTGATTTGAAGATTTTCTGCAGTGGTATGCTTTGATTTCTTTCTCTTTCTCTGTTGTATATCTATATAAGTTTTTGTTTTGTGGTTACCATGAGGCTTACACAAAACATATTATAGTTAATGACAGTCTAAACTGATATCTTCAAATGCATATAAATCCTTTACATTTTTACACTCCCTCTCCCATATTTTATGTTTTTGATATCACACTTTACACTATTTAATATTGCGTATCCATTACTAAAGTATTATAGTTACAATTATTTTTAATACTTTGTCTTTTAACCTTTAATTAGTTCATTTTTTGTAGTTATTTCTCTGATAGTGTTTGGATAGTTTAGCATAATGGTTAAAAACATGGGTTTTAGAATAAGAGAGGTTACAGTTCAGGCCTATTTATTCTACTAATTGAATAAACCAATTTACTAATCTCTCCTAGATTTTTTCTTATCTGTAAATGGGAAAAATAATACCCACCCCACTAGATTGTTGTGATGATTAAATAAATTATGTGTGTGTTTGGTTTGGGTTTCTCTCAAAGCAGAGTGTGAGACCAGATAGTTTATTTGGGAGGTGCTTGTAGGAAGCAAGAGTGAGAGAATAGTTGGAGTGAGCCAGAGGAGGAATAACAAATATCAGGGTATGTTATAACGGTTGCTGCTATAGGCATTTGTGGCTTAATCCTGCTGGGACTTCAGAAAAGCAAACAGAATGCCTCCCAGAATGGTCATAAGGAAGGATGGGAGACTGAGGCTCCCAACCCCCATTACTGAGGTTTTCCCATGGAGCTGTTACCTTCTTTGAACTTCTAGAAGCCCCCAAAATGAGCTGAACAGATCTTAGGGTTCTGTGGAAGACTCTGAAGGAATCTGTGGCTGCTTATACTAGTAAATGACTGTAGATTCCTGGTCACCTCATGTCCCACTTGGAGATAAACTCTGAAGCGGTGCTGGGGTATAAGGGCCTAAGGAACAGTCTGGTCTTGATGCAGTAAATTTTGGACAGTGGATCTCCTTATTTTTCTTTCTCAGTAGCTCATCAATGAAGTTGGGTGTTTTATTTTACCATGTACTAAAAACGCCTGTCTTAGGGCACTATCTCTCCCCAGCTCCCACCTATTCCTTCTACGCACCCCTCCTCTTGTGTAGTTATAGCCCAAAGTTAAGAGAGGTTGGGTAGGAATACTAATGAAAATGCTTTTCAAGAGTTTATGCATATTCTGCTGTATGATTCAGCTAGTGAAAAAGCTGTCCAGAAAGCTGCCTTAGAGAACTACCCAAAGGCGGGTTTGGAAACAAAAAGCCAGGGATTATTTTCAGGTCTGTCTTGTTTATTGACAACAGCTGACTGAAGTTGCATGTCAGTTATTAAGGATTATTTTTAAACCCTTCATATTAGAAAAGGACAGAGTTGTTAGGTAATCTTATCCAAGTCCTTGGTTCAATGCACTGCTTATATCATCCCTTGGTTTGGCTGCAGTGAACTATTTCGGTTTGAATTGCTGGTATTTCCTTATTGGAGTGTTTCTTTTTTTTTTACTACAATAATTCTTACTGCTAAAACATAAAACCACAATAGGAGTCAACTCAAACTTTCCTCTTATTAAAAACTTCTTCCCACTATTACAAATGCTTTTTTATACCAAGATAAAAGTTTTATTTATTTTTGATTATTTAGTTTTTCCAACCGTCACACTGTCATCTCTTGGACCATATACTCAGTTCATATTTATTTGCTGATCTTTGCCTCTAGATGTATACAGTAGTTCTCACCATAAAAACTTGCTGTTGGTGAAAATAGGCTAAACTGTAATCCAAAAGGGAATCCTCTTGTGTACCAGAATCATATATTTCTGATATCAAATTTGAGAGGATTCATGTTGCTTAATCATGGTATCTTAGTCAAACATAGAAATAACTAATGTTTTCTTATTAGCATATCAATTTCAGTCCCTATAGGTAGTTCCTTAAAAGTGCATTTTTTTCAAGTATTTAAACCATTTGCTGCTTTTTGGACATTTTTTACTTTTGTCTATCTTTGTGTGTGTCAAGGGTCTAAGAATGAGCAGACCACCACAATTTATCACAATGACACAAAGAGTTTCTTTGTTCCATCCTTCTAAATGGCCCTTTGTGTACTTGCTGAGTCACATTTCTGAAACTCCTTTTCAGAGGGTAAGAGGGGCCAGAGGGTAAGACACTGAGATGTGGCAGAATGCAAACTTTCAACATTATGATTACTACAATAAAACATTTTTGGAGGTAAAGGCAGTTACTTGTGGTCCCTTAGACTGCAAAGTTTTTCAAACTGCAATGCCACAAAACAATAAAGTATCAGGCATTTTTGACTAAGATCTATCATGAGAAATAGATTTTACTTCATGTGCAGAACACATACAACTATGTACATGCAGAACTGAAATAAAATTTTCATGAAACAATACTTAATCTATATTCCTGGTGATATACTCTGTCATTTTCTTTTTTTCCTATCTTCTGAAATGTTGATTAAACTCTCCAAATCAAATCTATGACCCTCTGTGGGGTTATCAGTCAGACTGAAAAATACTTCATTAATTGAGAGAGAAAAGGGCTTTTAAAAGTATATATTTAGGGGCGCCTGCGTGGCTCAGTTGGTTAAGCGACTGCCTTCGGCTCAGGTCATGATCCTGGAGTCCCGGATCGAGTCCTGCATCGGGCTCCCTGCTTGGCGGGGAGTCTGCTTCTCCCTCTGACCCTCCTCCCTCTCATGCTGTCTCTCTCTCATTCTCTCTCTCAAATAAATAAAATCTTTAAAAAAAAAAAAGTATATATTTATATGTATACATACATATATATATATACACACACACATACAAATATTCAAAATATAAGTGTTTCTATAAATATATTTGTATGTATATTCAAAATGTACTTCTCACCATAAGCTGCTATGAAAAAAGTTTGCAAGCCACTGCTTTAAAGAATAAGAGAATTGAAACTTAGATTCAGAGGCAAGTGGGAGAACACAGTGGGGAGCCTTGAGAAGGGAGGCAGAGTGTAATGTAAGCAAGATTTATTTTTATTCATTTAGTTTTTAATTATTAGGTAAACCTATAAGATTGCTTTGTTTCCTTCCTCAACTGTTTTTTTCCCCCAAGAGTTATATACCAAATTACACAGAGATACAAAACTATGTTGAGTATTGATTACTGTTTTTCTTTTTAAGATTTTATTTATTCATTTGAGAGAGAGAGAGCATGAGAAGGGGGAGGGTCAGAGGGAGAAGCAGACTCTCCGCTGAGCAGGGAGCCCGATGCTGGGCTCGATCTCAGGTCTCTGGGATCATGACCTGAGCCGAAGGCAGACGCTTAACCGATTGAGCCACCCAGGCGCCCAAGTATTGATTACTGTTGATGGAGTCAGTTTCTTGATCTTAAACATCATGAGTAACATCCTGACATAATTTGTGTACTTAATCTTTAAAGAATTTGGGAATCTAAAAATAATTCTTTGGGTGCTCCTCTTTTTAGCTCTTATGAGCAGGGTTAATACATATTCATGTTGTAAAATGGATCCTCTATAATTGTTCCTCTATTACCGATCCCCGAGGCTATACTCATGACAGTTAAGGAGATAAATTTAAAAAGCTTTCACGAGGATTGGCATATTGTTCATATAAGTCTAATGACTGGGTGGCTCAGTGACCCTGAAATCTGTGCCCACCGCGGTCAGAAGCAATGACTCTGTGCCTGATCCAGGACCTACCTGACTGCACATGATACTGTGCTGGCCTTGCCTGCCTACTGGCTAGCAGAGACTTGGACTGCTGGGGTTTGTACTCTGACATATCAGGGCTAAAATAATATTGTTTAACCCCAGGTAAAAGGAAAAAGTGGGAGATTTTGTCTTAGTGGCACTTTTCGTTTGATAATCACTTCTCTTTATATAAAAATTCTGTCTCCTCTTTCTTCCCATCTCTCTGACCTTTAATTCATCTGCTTTTGCTCCTCCCACATCCTTCCCACAAGCTCTCTTATGCTGCTTTCAGTGTGACTGTGGTTGACAGAAACCCCCTCTATCCCACCTATCCCATTTCTCTTGCCTTTCCCTAACTGTACAAGAATGGCACCCTGATCGAGACCATGGGCTCCGAGTTAGACTGCCAGGGTTCCAAGCCCAGCACTTTTACTGGCCAGCTGTGCAAACTTGGACACCTTATTGCAAGAAGTGTAAAAAGGGTCATGATGTCTGAAATCTACTTTCAAACAGTTCGACCAAAAAAAGGTATATGCATATATAAGATATACGGTATACATATATATACAGTATACTATATATACACATGTATATACCGTAAAGTCTATATACCTTATAAAGTTTATACTTTATGTTATGTAGTATATATTCTATACCGTATATATTCTATATAGTATAAAGAATATAGTATAGTATATATTCTGTACTGTAGTATATTAGTGTGTATGTGCATATATGTATTTATATTTACAAATACATTTTATATTTATATTTAAACCTCTGGATTTAACTGTGGCACTTAATTCATTTTTAACACACTTTCCTTTCTAGAAATTTTAAAAGACCAGAAACAGAATTTTTTTTTTAAGATTTTATTTATTTATTTGAGAGAGAGAATGAGATAGAGAGAGAGAGCATGAGAGGGGGGAAGGTCAGAGGGAGAAGCAGACTCCCTGCTGAGCAGGGAGCCCGATGCGGGACTCCATCCCGGGACTCCAGGATCATGACCTGAGCCGAAGGCAGTCGCTTAACCAACTGAGCCACCCAGGCGCTCAGAATTTTTTTTTTTTTTTAAGATTTTATTTATTTATTTGACAGAGAGAGAGAATACAAGCAGGCGGAGCAGCAGGCAGAGGGAGAGGGAGAAGCAGGCTCCACACGGAGCGGGGAGCCTGATGTGGGGCTCGATCCCAGAACCCTGGGATCATGACCTGAGCTGAAGGCAGACACTTAACTGACTGAGCCACCCAGGCGCCCCAGAAACAGAATTTAATTCAGTCCAATTCAACAAGAATTCCTGAAAACATTCTGTATGCCCCTCATTGTGATAGACACTGGGAATAGTTAATTTTATACAAATTCAACAGCAAATTTTGTTTCTATCTATATAAATATATGTATTGTATCTATCATCATCTATCTATTTATGAGCAAAATATAGCAGAATGTTAATAACAGGTCAGTGCAAGCAGTTTATACATGTTCATTGTGCTATATTTTCAAGTGTTCTGGAAACATGAATAAATTTCTTTGCTTTAAAAAAAGATTTATTTATTTGAGAGAGAGAAAGAGAGAGCATGTGTGCACGCCCACGTGAGTGGGAGAGTGGGGCAGAGGGAGAGGGTGAGAAGCAGACTCCCTGCTGAGCATGGAGCCCCACGTGGGACTTAATCTCACGACCCTGAGATCACGACCTGAATTGAAATCAAGAGTTGGATGCTTAACAGACTGAGCCACCCAAGTGCCCCTAGAAGCATGAAAAATTTCAAACTAAAAGTTGGGAAGAAATCGAAAGATCATTCCCTGGTGCATAGTAAGTGCTCAATAAATGCTAGCTATTTTTATTAATCCTGATGTTATATCAGTAGGAGATGTCTCCCCAGCCCACACCTAGGTATTGCAAGTATTTAGCCCTGGCCTTTTAGAGAGAAAGCCATGATCCTCCTTGCCTGTCTTTCTTTATAAAAATGGATTGGGACTTTTGTATTGTGGCAGTCTACTGGTATAGATTGTGCTGGTATTCCTGGGGTATGTGGGTGATCACTTAATTATTCACAGGTACAGCCAGTTCTAATTTTAAGAGTTGAAAGTTCACTCACACTGCACTAATTCTTTATTTCCTATATCAGATAATCTTCCTCCTGGCACTTCACTCTCCAGCATAGTAAGAGAAACACACACACCCCCCCTTAACTGATTGACCAACCAAACCTTTAGCTTGCTAAATAATCAAAAATTATTTTATTCCAGTTTAAATAGTTTCTTTCAACGAAATCTTTTGGGAAATTGAATGTTCAATTCCCTAGAGACTGGCCCTTATTTCCAAAGTGGTGTCTGGGTGTAGGGGAAAGCTCAGGAATCCTGTCAGTGAGAGCGAGGTGGCTGGCTCATGTGCCATCTTTCTCTTTGAGGCACGGTGGCTTGACTGGTCTCTCTGGACTGACATCTGATATCATTCACTTAGGCACCCCTGAAGTACCTAAAAGTTTTTATGATTGCTCTGAAAGAAACCCTTATTTCCTGTAGCCACAGGACTGCTATTGCTGAAAGCCCAACCCAATGTGGGAGGAACAAACTCTAAGATGTCCCCAGTTATTTCTACCTCCTAGTATTCATGCTGTGGTGTAATCTCCTCCCCTTGAATATGACTGGGACTTCTGACTTGCTGCTAACTGATAAAATATGGCAAAGGTAATAGGATGCCATTCCCTTGGATATATAAGATCGTAACATCCATATTACAGGTAGATTTTCCATATTGACTCTCTCCCTTGCTGGCTTTGATAAAGTAAGCCACCAGATGGAGAAGCCCACATGGCAAGAGGCTGAGGACAGTGTCTGGCCAACAGCTTGCAAGGAGCTAAGGAACTGGATTGTACAAACAGCCATGTGAGTTTGGAAGGAGATTCTTCTCTTTCGCCAGCCTGAGATGAGATGCCAGCTCTGGCTGACCCCTCATTGCAGCCTTGAGAGATCCTAAAGCAGGACATTCAGCTGTGCTGTGACTGAATTCCTGACCCACAGAAATTGTGGGATAATAAGTATGTGTTTATTTATGTTGCTAAATTTGTAGTAATTTGTTATGTAGCAATATATGACTAATACATAACTTTTGTCACAAATTGGGCAACCAAGGAAGCTGGTAGAGTTATGAGAGCCCAAACTGCTGTGCTTGATCAATGACACTTATTTATTTGGAACACACTTTCCTTTTTCAGACATTTTAAAAGGACAGAAACTGAATTTAATTCAATTTAGTTCAGGCAAAGTCTACTAAACATAATTTAATAAGTGCTCTTAAAAATGTTATTTCATTGTCATAGACACAGGGAATAAAAATTAAATATAACGTAGTCCTCAATTTAAGGGGTATAGCTCTGTTGGAGAAGACAGCTTTGTAGGACTCCATTTGGGGGCATGGTATTTAGACTGAGTTTTTATGTATATTTAAAGCACTGTGTGATGGTTAATTTTATGTGTTGGTTGGGCCACAGTGCCCAGATATTTGGTCAAACATTATTCTGGATGTTTCTGTGAAATTTTTTTCCTTGACAAGATTAATATTTAAAACAGTGAACTTTTTTTAAAAAAAGATTTTATTTATTTATTTTAGAGAGAGAGAGAGAGCACGTGAGTGAGTGTGAGTGGTCGGGGAGGAGCAGAGGTGGGGGAGTAGGAGGGGGAAAGAATCTCAAGCAGACTCTAAGCTGAGCATAGAGCCAACTTGGGGCTTGATCTCTTGACCCTGAGATCATAACCTGAGCCAAAACCAAGAGTCAGTCGCTTAACTGACTGAGCCACTTAGGCGCCACTAAATCAGTGAACTTAGAATAAAGTAGATTGCCCTCCATAATGTGTGTGTGTGTGGGGGCTCATCCAATCAGTTAAAGACCTTAAAACAAAGACTAAACTCCCCCAAACAAGAAGGAATTCTGCTAGTAGATGGCCGTTGGACTTGAACTGTAACATTGGCTTTTCCCTGGGTTCTCATAGTCACATGAACTAATTCCTTAAAATAAATTTCTTTCTCTATGTGTACACAGATATGTATACGTATGGTTCTGTTTCTCTGGAGAGCCCTGACTAATACACACCCTATACCATCACACTAATGTTTTAAATTTTAAACTCTAAGTTGATTAGTTTCATATTCAACCATGAATCTCACTTATAACATACTTCACATTTGTCATTTGTTTCCTTCTCTGATAGCCTCACTGGACTGTAAGTTGCTTGAGGACACCTGGGTGTTTTTGCCTTTGTGCACTCTTAAACTGTCTAGCGTTGAGTTGAACCACTTATTAACCGTGTAACTTTGGGCAAATCACTTCATGTCATTAACCTTCAATTTTCTCATTTGTAAAATGTGGATAGTAAACTGCTACTTCATAGAATTTCTGTTAGGGTTGATTGAGATAAGACTACAAAGAATTTAGTATAGTGCTTAATACTATAACAAGCACTCAATAAATCTTATTTTTTGTGTTATTATTATCCGTACCAGCAGAATAGTTAGTACTCCAGGAATATTCATTAAGCACAAATTTATTTATTTATTTATTTATTTATTTATTTATTTATTTAAGATTTTATTTATTTATTTGAGAGAGAGAGAATGAGAGGGAGCACATGAGAGTGGGGAGGGTCAGAGGGAGAAGCAGACTCCCTGCCGAGCAGGGAGCCCGATGTGAGACTCGATCCCGGGACTCGAGGATCATGACCTGAGCCGAAGGCAGTTGCTTAACCAACTGAGCCACCCAGGCGCCCCACAAATTTATTTATTTTTTTAGTTAAACACAAATTTAAAATTACAGCACAGATAGAAGTTATGCCCAAGATGAAAATTAATAACACTATATAGAAGTTATATAGAAGGGTTAACAACATTTGAGAGATGTGGGTACTTACAGAAACTACCTTCAGTATTACAAAACATGATTTTCAGGTACATCTCATATGCAAAACAAACTGTAGAATAAAAAATATTCCCAAGTGTTAATAGTAATGTACCCAAAATTTAATTTTGCATAAGCTCTTAAAGAGCTTTAGTTTGTTCTTATCAATTACAAAGAATTTTCCTAAACTCTGCATTTAGAAATAGACTCATATTCTGAACTGGAAATTATGCAGAATAAAAAGGGAATGTGGTAGGATTAGGAGGCTATAGTTAAATCTTAACAGGCTAGGACTAGTTTTTCATAATTTTTCTTTTTGTATTTTTATTATATGAGGGATAAATTCTGTAGTTCATCAGTGGAGGAAACAATGCAAAATTAAAGATTAGTTTTTAGATAATTGTCTTTTGTATTTAAAGGAAAAAAGTATGAAAGCAGTTGGTTACATTTTTATTCAACTTTCTTATTAGTCTGAAAATTTCAGCTTGTCAGACAAAGTTATATAAAGCAGCAAAGCCTGTATAATTTTCTATTTTTTAAAAATTTGCAAACTCAAAAATGATTGCAGGGAAAACAGTGGCCTAACCTCTCAGTGAGGATTTAATAATAGTGTACTCTACTGGGGTCTCCTATTGGTAAGATTTCATTGCTTAAAAACAACAGTGTGGTTCCGGACACCTACTGGAATACTAAAGATTTGATTAATTACAGTTAAATAACACTGGTTCAAGCATTTTATTTCTTTTAGTTTTTGCATTATTTTCATTATGCTTAATATCAACATCAGTGAAGCTGCCATGGTAAGGCAATCTATTTAAAAATAGGGAACAAGCTATCTGTATGGGATTACAAGGGAATTCATATGGTGTATCAAACTCTCTATCAAGTTTACAATTCTATTATGCCAAAAATTAACATTAAATATGTGTCAAATTTAGGGAAAATTTTCAATCCTTTATTTTGGTGACATGTAAACCAACCCCAAACTTAATTTTTTTGACTGATTATTTCATTTCAAACAGTGTCTTCTAACTATAAATATTTGTATGTCTCTAGTCATCCAAAAAGATTATTGAGTCCCTGTCATGCACAAGGTAGCACTGAGCCTTTAGGTGGCTCACATTTCTAGTGAAGTAGATCAGATGAGCAAAATAGCAGCAATCCAAGGCAGTTAATGAGAGCTCAAAATGGGAAGAGCTCGCCTTTAGGTAATTGGGCAAATAACTATTTTATAAAGGAGGTGAGAGGTACAGAACCATAAATTGTCAGAAATAGAAGGACGCTTATGCATCAGTTTTCATTTCACAGATGAGGAGACTGAGGCCAGGAAGAGTAAAGTTTTGTCTGAAGTCTTTTTTTTTTTTTTTTAAAGATTTTATTTATTTATTTGACAGAGAGAGAACACAAGCAGGGGGAGTGGGAGAGGGAGAAGCAGGCTTCCTGCTGAGCAAGGAGCCCGATGCGGGCCTCAAATCCCAGGACCGTGGGATCATGACCTGAGCCGAAGGCAGACGCTTAATGACTGAGCCACTCAGGTACCCCATGAAGTCTTATTATAAAAATATGACAGCATCGAGATTAGAATTCAGTTTCCATAACTCCTTGTCTAATAGGCTTTTTACAAATAGCAACTTTATGGAGGTACAATTCACATACCATAGATTTACACTTAAAGTGTACAGTTTGGTTTTTTATTATATTAATAGAATTATGCAGCTGTTATCTAATTTAAAACACTTTTATTGCCCCAGAAAGAAACCCTGTACCTATAAGCACTCACTTTCCATTTTTTCCCTTCTTGCAGACTCTGGCAGTGACTAATCTTTTTTCTCGCTCTGTGGATTTGCCTATTCTGTACATTTCATATAAATAGAGCCATAAATATATGGCCTTTTGTTTCTGACTTGTTTTACTTACCATAATGTTTTAGAGTCTTGATCATGTTGTATCACGAATCAGTAATTTATTTTGTTATTGCTGAGTAATATTCCAGTGTATGGATGCACCACATTTTGTTTATCCATTCATTAGTTGATGGACATTTAGGCTGTGTCCATGTTTTGGATATTATGAATAATGCTGCTATGGGCATTTGTGTACAAGTTTGTGAAGACATATATTTTCAATTGGGTATATACTTGAAGCGGAATTGCTAGGTCATATAACTCAAGTTATCTGTTCAAGGACTGACAAACTGTTTTCCAAATCAGCTGCACCACTCTATGTCCCTACGAGCAGTGTATAAGGGTGTCAGCTTCTCCTCATATTCATCAACATGTTTTAATTTTAGCCATCCTAGTGGGTGTGGCTTAGGTTTTCATTTCCTTGATGAGTAATGAGGTTGAGCATCTTTTTATGTGCTTTATAGCCACTTCTATATCTTATTTGGAGATATGATTATTCAATCCCCCATGTTTAAATTGTTTTTATTTTTTATTATTTTTTGTAATTTAGAGTTGTGTTTAGGGGTCTTTATATATTGTGGATGCAAGTCCCTTTACAAAAATATGACTTGCAAATATTTTATTCCATTCTGTGCACTGTCTTTTCACTTTCTTGATGGTGTTCTTTGAAGAAGATATGTTTTTAATTTGGTGAAGCCCAACTTATTTTTTCTTTACTTTGGTATTAATATCTAAGAAACTATTGCCTAATTCAGGTCAGAAAGTTTTTTTTACAATCTTTTAAATTAAAAGGTCAGAAAAATTTATCATGTTTTCTTTAAGAATTTTATAGTTTTAGGTGTTATATTTAGGTCTGTGATCTATTTGTAGTTAATTTTTGTGTATGGTGTGAGATAGGGATCCGACTTCATTCTTTTGCATGTAGATTCCACTTGTCTCAGTACCATTTGTTGAAAAGACTGTTCTTTCCCCATGAGTTGTCTTGGTACCCTTGTCAAAAATCAATTGACCATAGGGGCGCCTGGGTGGCTCAGTCAGTTGGGCGGCTGCCTTCGGCTCAGGTCATGATCCCAGGGTCCTGGGATCGAGTCCCGCATCGGGCTCCCTGTTCAGTGGGAAGCCTGCTTCTCCCTCTGCCTGCCACTTCACCTGCTTGTGCTCTCTCTCTCTGTGTCAAATAAATAAATAAATAAATAAAATATTAAAAAAAAATCAATTGACTGTAAAGATGAGGGTTGATTTCTAGATTCTCAATTCTCTACCATTGAACTGTATACCTATCCTTGTGTCAGGATCACACCGTCTTGATGACTGTGGCTTTATATTAAGTTTTGCAAAGTGCAGAGTCTTCCACTTTTATTGCTGTCAAGATGTTTTGACTATTTGAAGAGTACTGCTATCTTAACAGTACTAAGTCTTCAAATCTACAAACATGGTATATTTACCCACTTACATAAGTCTTCAATTTCTTTCAACAATGTTTTGTAGTTTTCAGGTACGGGACTTGCATTTTGTTAGATTTATTTCTAAGGATTTTATTCTCTTTGATGCTATCATCAATGAACCATTTTCTTAACTTCATTTTTGAATTGTTCATTGCTACTGTATAAAAACACAACTGAGTTTTGGATATTTATCATGTATCCTGTAACCTTGAATTCACTTTTCATGGGGTCAAATAGCTGTGTGAGTACTCTTTAGGATTATTTATGTACAAGATCATGTCATCCGCAAATAGAGTTTATTTCTTTTCCAATCTGGATACACTGTATTTCTTTTTATTGCCAAATTTCCCTTTCTAGAACCTACAATATGATGTTAAGTAGAAGTGTGAGGAGGAGACAGCCTCTTCCTATTTGTGATCTTAAGGGGAAAACATTCAGTTATTCACCATTAAATCTGATATTGATTATGGGTTTTTCACAAATGGCCTTTGTCAAAGTTTCTGCCTGTTTCTGTTTTGTTGAGTGTTTTATCATGAAAGGATGTTGGATTTTGTCATGCTTTTTCTGTGTCTTTTGCCATGATCATATGTTTTTCCCCCCTTTTTCTCTTAAGATGATAAATCATATACTTTATTATTGTATGTTAAATGAACCTTGCATTCTTGGATTAGTCCAAGTTGGTCATGGTGTATAATCTTTTTTATATGTTTCTGGATTTTGTTTGCTAGCATTTTGTAGAGGATTTTTGTATGTGTATTTGTTCATAAGCGTTATTGGTCTAATTTTCTTGTAATGTGTTTTTGTGGTTTTAGTATCAAGGTAACACTATCTTCATAGAATAAATTGGGAAGTGTTTCCACATTTATATATTTTGGAAGAGTTTCTGAAGAATTGGTATTAATTTTTCTTTAAACATTTGGTAATATTTGCCAGTGAAGCCATCTGTGTGCTCTACTTTGAAGGAAGTTTTTGGTTATGAATTTATTATCTTAACTTCTTATAGGTCTATCCAGATTTTCTGTTTCTATTTGAGTCAGTTTTGGCAGTTTGTGCCTTTATAGAATATTGTTCATTTCATCTAGAGTGTCTAATTTGTTGGCATTTAATTGTTCATAGAATTCTCTTATAATTATTTTAATTTCTGTCAGGGTTAGTGATGCACCCTTTTCTTTCCTGATTTTAGTAAGTGAAATCTTCTCTATTTTTATCCTGCCCAGTTTAACTAAAGATTTGTGAATGCTTTTTTTTTTTTTAAAGATTTTATTTATTTATTTGAGAGAGAGAGAATGAGAGAGAGAGAACACCTGAGAGGGGATAGGGTCAGAGGACGAAGCAGACTCCCTGCCGAGCAGGAAGCCCGATGCGGGACTTGATCCAGGGACTCCAGGATCATGACCTGAGCCGAAGGCAGTCGCTTAACCAACTGAGCCACCCAGATGCCCTTGTGAATGCTTTTATTTTCTCAAAGAACCAACTTGATTTTGTTGAATTTTTTCTATTATTTTTCTATTCTCTATTTCCACTCTAGATTTTATTATTTCCTTTCTTCTGCTTGCTTTGGACTTAGTTTGCTGTTTTGTTTTAGTTTTTTTAAGGTGGATGGTTAAGCTATTGATTTGCATTCTCTTTTATTTTTTATATTTTTTAAAGATTTTATTCATTTATTTGAGAGAGTGAGCACAAGGTGGGGAGGGGCAGAGGTACAAGCAGACTCCCTTCTGAGTGTGGAGCCCGATGCAGGGCTTAATCCCAGGACACTGAGATCAGATGCATAACTGACTGAGCCACCCAGGCACCCCAGTATTTTTTTATTTTTACTTTTAAATGTAGGTACTTATAGCTATAAATTTCCCTTTAGGTACTGTTTTAGCTGCATCCTCTAAATATTGATATGTTGTCTTTGGTACATGTGTTCTCCTTATTGTATTTCCTAAGTTCCATTGTGATTTCTGTTTTCATCCATATTTTTATTTACAAGTGTGTTAATTTCACATATTTATGAATTCCTAAAATTTCCTTCTGTTACTGATTTCTAATTTAATTCCATTATGGTTAGAATATACTTTGTATGCTGTCAATCCTTTAAATTTACTGAGACTTCTTTTATGGCCTACTATGATCAATTTTGGAAACTGTTCCAAATGCACTTGGAAGTGTGTGTAATCTGCTAACAGTAAGTGGAGTGTTCTATGGATTTTTTTTAGGTCCAGTTGGTTGATAGTGTTTTCAAGTCATCTCTTTCCTTGTTGGTCTTCTTCCTAGTTGTTCTATCTGATATTACATGATGGGTATTGAATTCTCTAACTTTTATTGCCAGATTGTCCATTTCATACTCCAGTTTTTTCAGTTTTGCTTCATGTGGTTTTGGGGCTTTGTTGTTAGTTTATGCCTATGAATACTTTTTTATCTTCTTGAAGGACAGACCACTTTATCATTAAACAATGTCCTTCTTTGTTTCTAGTACAACTTTTGCCTTAAAGTTGATTTTTTTTTTTTATATTATTATAGCCACTCCAGCTATCTTTGGTAATTATTTTTATGATATAACTTTTTGCACCCTTTTGCTTTGCATGTCCCTTGTAGATAGTTGCAGTTGGACCTTTTAATATTCATCTGTCCCACCTCTGGAAAACAGTATGGTGGTTCCTCAAATAGTTAAAAATAGAACTACCCTATGGTCCAGCAATTGCACAACTAGGTATTTACCCAAAGGTTAAAAAAATACTGATTCAAAAGGAAACATGTACCCTGATGTTTATAGCAGCATTTACCAACAATAGCCAACACACACAGTGGGATATTACTCAGTCATAAAAAAGAATGAAATCTTGCCATTTAAAATGACATGGATGGAGCTAGAGTGTATTATTCTAATCAAAATAAGTTAGTCAGAGAAAGACAAATCCCACATGATTTCATCCATATGTGGAATTTAAGAAATAAAACAGATGAACATAGGGGAAAAAATAAAGAGAGAGACAAACCATAAAACAGCCTCTTAACTATAGAGAACAAACTGAAGGTTACTGGAAGGGAGGTAGGCAGGGGAATGAGTTAAATGGGTGACATAATACCCATCAAGAGTGCACTTGTGATGAGCAGTGGGTGTTTTATGTAAAAGATGAATCACTAAGTCCTACACCTGAAACTAATATTACACTGTGTGTTAACTAACTGGATCTTAAGTAAAAACTTGGAAGAAAAAGGAAAAATAAAAATAAAAAATACAATGACACAGACACAGATGAGTACAAGTAAAATTAGGAAAATCTAAAGACCAGTGGATTGTACCAATATTAAATTCCTGATTATAATGTGTTCTATAATTTTGTAGGATATTACCATTAAGGAAAACTGAATAAAGCATATTCAGGATCTTGATGTGTAATTTCTTAAAAATGAATGTGAATTTACAATTATATCAACAATTTTGGTTAAAAAACAAAAATAATAAAAATAAATTTAAACTTCTGATGTTCCTATAAGTATACCTAAGATATTATCTTTTATTATAAATTCAAAGAATAAATAAATCAATTCATGAGGATCAAGATTTGCAACAACTGTAAACCACGAAATGTTGCTTTTGGTTTTCAAGTTAATGTTTTCTGGTATTAAGTAGCATCTTTGTCCCATGGAGATAGTGTATGTGTGAGGCTTGCCTATAGAAAACAAAATAGAAAAATGCTTAGGAAAGTCACCAAAAAAAGTTATCTGCCTTCTGAGAACTTCAGAGGTAAACTGGAACCTTATTTAATTCATTAAATGAGAAACAACAATCTGTATATATGAGTAATCAACCATCATTGTCAATAATATTAATAAAGTTTACACTGACTCTGCACCAATTTTAATGCAAAAGTTGATAACCAAAGAGAATATTTCAAAAGTGGTCATGTGCCAACCCATAATAATCTTTGGAGCCTGTGAAAAATGCAGAATCCCAGTAAAGACTCAAAATTTCTGAATTGGAATCTCTCAGGAAGGGGCTGGGTAATCTACATTTATATAAAATTTCTATGTACTATTGCCATACAACAGAAACTTCAGAACCACTCTCTAACTACTTGAATTATCTCTGTTGGTTATCACAATTTATGAAATCAATCCAACTCACACATATTTCACATTTAAAATTGTAAAATCCATTCCCCTTTAATCTGATAGGTTATTTTTTATCTAACTGGGCATAAGATAAGTACCTACGTATAGCCACGTGGGTGAGCTTGAGAAAAATTCAGGGGACAATAGGGTTTGAAAAAAATAAAAGTTCGTGGATTGCTTTTCATCTTTTTGAGAAAACAACTTTTGTTTCATTTATATTAGTACAAAATAACTTATTCATGTAAAAAGGATTGTTGTTATGTATGAGATAGAGGACTCATCATTTTGTTCTTAGCAATGTCTGGCTTATGGTAAAGTTCTATCTATCTATCAGTCTATCTATCTATCTATCTATCTATCTATCATCTATCAATCTATCATCTATCTATCATCTCTCTCTATCATCATCATCTAACAAAAAAATTCATTCTGCCCATCTCTGAATTTTTTTTGGAGCGTTTAGTCCATTTACAATGAAAGTAATTATTAATAAGGTAGGATCCCTTGTATACTCTAGATACTAGCTTTTTGCCCGGTTTTGACTTTGCAAATATTTACTTCCAGTCTGTCATTTGTCTGCTAACTTTGTTTATGATGTTCTGCATTGAACAGAAATCTTTAATGTTCATGTAGTCAAATCCATTGAATTTTAACCTTATGATTTGTGCTTTTTAGGCTTTTGAAAATTTTTTTCTCTGCCTAATTTATAATAATATTCTCCTAGGTCATTATGACAGGTAAAATAATGACCCTCCAAAGATGTCCATGTCCTAATCCCCGGATCATGTGAATATGTTACCATGTGATGAAAAGGACTTTGCATATATAATTAAGACTTAGGACCTTGAAATGGGGGAGATTATTCTGATTTATTCAGATGGGCCTAATCTATTCATGTGAATCCTTCATAGTGGAGAGCTTTTCTTGACTGTAGTTTGTTAGAGAGAAAGAGATGTGAAAACAGAAGCAGGGTTAGGGAGATGCTGCATTGCTGGCTTTGAAAATAGAGGACAGGTGCCACAAATCAAGGAAGCTGGGTTGCCTCTAGAAGCTAGGAAAGGCAACAAAAATGATTCTTCCCTGGAGTTTCCAGAAAGGAATGCGACCCTGCCAAAACATTAACATAAGGTAAGACCTATGATGGACATCTGACCCATAGAGCCATAAGAATATAAATACATATTGTTTAAGTCATTAAGTTTGTAGTTATTTGTTACAGCAGGAATAGGAAACTAATACATCAGAGAGATATTTTCCTACACTTTATTCTGTTGACTTCTTACTTTTACCTGCTCATTTAGCTCTTTAATTCACTTGGAGTTCTATTTTCATGTGATGCAATGTAGGAGTTTAGTTTTATTTTTCTCTGTATGGTAAACCTGTTTTTCTAATATCATCTACAACCTAGCTTTTCTCATCAATTGGTATTATCACTTTAATTATTCATATTTCAAAGTCCCATATATTCCTGTGTCTATTTCTATGTTTTGTGTTTGTTTTTATTGTTCTATGTCCACTGTAAATTACATTATTTTTGTTATTAAGGGTTTGTGGGCATATCTATTTTAATATCTGGTGGGGAAATTTTTAACATCTTTTCTATTTTTTAAAAAGTTGAATCAGCTATTCATAAAATTTTAATCCATATTTTAAAATATAGAGTTTGTTGAATTCTTGTTTTTTTTTTTTTTAAGATTTTATTTATTTATTTGACAGAGAGAGAGAGAGTGAGGGCAAGAATGCAAGCAGGGGGAGTGGGAGAAGGAGAAGCAGGCTTCCTGCTGAGCAGGGAGTCTGATGTGGGGCTCGATCCCAGGACCTGAGCCGAAGGCAGACGCTTAACGACTGAGCCACCCAGGTGCCCCGAGTTTGTTGAATTCTTTTTTTTAAATTTTATTATGTTATGTTAATCACCATATATTACATCATTAGTTTTTGAGGTAGTGTTCCATGATTCATTGTTTGCAGTGCTCCATGCAGAACATGCCCTCTTTAATACCCATCACCAGGCTAACCCATTCCCCCATGCACTCCCCTCTAGAACCCTCAGTTTGTTTTTCAGAGTCCATAGTCTCTCATGGTTTGTCTCCCCCTCTGATTTCCCCCGCTTCATTCTTCCCCTCCTGCTATCTTCTTCTTTTTTTTTTTTTTTTAACATATAATGTATTATTTGTTTCAGAGGTACAGGTCTGTGATTCAACAGTCTTACACAATTCACAGCCCTCACCATAGCACATACCCTCCCCAATGTCTATCACCCAGCCACCCCATCCCTCCCACCCCCCCACCACTCCAGCAACCCTCAGTTTGTTTCCTGCAATTAAGAATTCCTCATATCAGTTAGGTCATATGATATATGTTTTTCTCTGATTGACTTATTTCACAGCATAATACCCTCCAGTTCCATCCATGTCATTGCAAATGGCAAGATTTCATTCTTTTTGATGGCTGCATAATATTCCAGTGTATATATGTACCACATCTTCTTTATCCATTCATCTGTTGATGGACATCTTGGCTCTTTCTACAGTTTGGCTATTGTGGACATTGCTGCTATAAACATTGGGGTGCACGTACCCCTTCGGATCCCTACATTTGTATCTTTGGGGTAAATACCTAGTAGTGCAATTGCTGGACCGTGTGGTAGCTCTATTTTCAACTTTTTGAGGAACCTCCATACTGTTTTCCAGAGCGGCTGCACCAGCTTGCATTCCCACCAACAGTGTAGGAGGGTTCTCCTTTCTCTACATCCCCGCCAACACCTGTTGTTTCCTGACTTATTAATTTTAGCCATTCTGACTGGTGTGAGGTGGTATCTCATTGAGGTTTTGATTTGGATTTCCCTGATGCTGAGCGATGTTGAGCACTTTTTCATGTGTCTGTTGGCCATTTGGATGTCTTCTTTGGAAAAATGTCTGTTCATGTCTTCTGCCCATTTCTTGATTGGATCATTTGTTCTTTGGGTGTTGAGTTTATGAAGTTCTTTATAGATTTTGGGTACTAGCCCTTTATCTGATATGTCATTTACAAATATCTTCTCCCATTCTGTCGGTTGTCTTTTGGTTTTTGTTGACTGTTTCTTTTGCTGTGCAAAAGCTTTTTATCTTGATGAAGTCCCAATAGTTCATTTTTGCCCTTGCTTCCCTTGCCTTCATCGATGTTTCTAGGAAGAAGTTGCTGTGGCTGAGGTCGAAGAGGTTGCTGCCTGTGTTCTCCTTTAGGATTTTGATGGAGTCCTGGCTCACATTGAGGTCTTTCAACCATTTTGAGTCTATTTTTGTGTGTGGTGTAAGGAAACGGTCCAGTTTCATTTTTCTGCATATGGCTGTCCAATTTTCCCAACACCATTTGTTGAAGAGACTATCTTTTTTCCATTCGGCATTCTTTCCTGCTTTGTCAAAGATGAGTTGACCATAGAGTTGAGGGTCCATTTCTGGGCTCTCTATTCTGTTCCATTGATCTATGTGTCTGTTTTTGTGCCAGTACCATACTGTCTTGATGAAGACAGCTTTGTAATAGAGCTGGAAGTCTGGAATTGTGATGCCGCCAGCTTTGCTTTGCTTTTTCAACATTCCTCTGGCTATGTGGGGTCTTTTCTGGTTCCATACAAATTTTAGGATTATTTGTTCCATTTCTTTGAAAAAAGTGGATGGTATTTTGATGGGGATTGCATTGAATGTGTAGATTGCTCTAGGTAGCATGACATCTTCACAATATTTGTTCTTCTAATCCATGAGCATGGAACGTTTTTCCATTTCTTTGTGTCTTCCTCAATGCTTTTATGAGTATTGATTCTTTGCCTCTTTGGTTAGATATATTCCTAGGTATCTTATGTTTTGGGTGCAGTTGTAAATGGGATTGACTCCTTAATTTCTCTTTCTTCTGTCTTGTTGTTGGTGTATAGGAATGCCACTGATTTCTGTGCATTGATTTTATATCCTGCCACTTTACTGAATTCCTGTATGAGTTCTAGCAATTTTGGGGTGGAGTCTTTGGGGTTTTCCACATAAAGTATCATATCATCTGCAAAGAATGAGAGTTTGACTTCTTCTTTGCTGATTCGGATGTCTTTTATTTCTTTTTGTTGTCTGATTGCTGTGGCTAGGACTTCTAGTACTATGCTGAATAGCAGTGGTGATAATGGACATCCCTGCCATGTTCCTGACCTTAGTGGGAAAGCTCTCAGTTTTTCCCCATTGAGAATGATATTCGCTATAGGTTTTTCATAGATGGCTTTTATGATATTGAGGTATGTACCCTCTATCCCTATACTCTGAAGAGTTTTGATCAAGAAAGGATGTTGTACTTTGTCAAATGCTTTTTCTGCATCTATTGAGAGGATCATATGGTTCTTGTTTTTTCTTTTATTAATATATTGTATCACATTGATTGATTTGTGGATGTTGAACCAACCTTGCAGCCCAGGGATAAATCCCACTTGGTTGTGGTGAATAATCCTTTTAATGTACTGTTGGATCCTCTTGGCTAGTATTTTGGTGAGAATTTTTGCATCCATGTTCTTCAAGGATATTGGTCTGTAATTCTCCTTTTTGATGGGGTCTTTGTCTGGTTTTGGGATCAAGGTAATGGTGGCCTCATAAAACGAGTTTGGAAGTTTTCCTTCCATTTCTATTTTTTGGAACAGTTTCAGAAGAATAGGTATTAATTCTTCTTGAAATGTTTCATAGAATTCCCCTGGGAAGCCATCTGGCCCTGGGCTTTTGTTTTTTGGGAGATTTTTGATGACTGCTTCAATTTCCTTAGTGGTTATGGGTCTGTTCAGGTTTTCTATTTCTTCCTGGTTCAGTTTTGGTAGTTGATACCTCTCTAGGAATGCATCCATTACTTCCAGATTATCTGATTTGCTGGAGTATAGTTGCTCATAATATGTTCTTATAATTGTTTGTATTTCTTTGGTGTTGGTTGTGATCTCTCCTCTTTCATTCATGATTTTATTTATTTGGGTCATTTCTCTTTTTTGATAAGTCTGGCCAGGGGTTTATCAATCTTGTTAATTCTTTCAAAGAACCAGCTCTTAGTTTCATTGATCTGTTCTACTGTTCTTTTGGTTTCTATTTCATTGATTTCTGTTCTGATCTTTCTTATTTCTCTTCTCCTGCTGGGTTTAGGCTTTATTTGCTGTTCTTTCTTCAGCTCCCTTAAGTGTAGGGTTAGGTTGTACATTTGAGACCTTTGTTGTTTCTTGAGAAAGGCTTGTATTGCTATATACTTTCCTTTTAGGACTGCCTTTGCTGCATCCCAAAGATTTTGTACAGTTGTGTTTTCATTTTCATTTGTTTCCATGAATTTTTTAAATTCTTCTTTAATTTCCTGGTTGACCCATTCATTCTTTAGTAGGATGTTCTTTAGCCTCCATGTATTTGAGTTCTTAAGTTCTTTCCTCTTGTGATTGAGTTCTAGTTTCAAAGCACTGTGGTCTGAAAATAGGCAGGGAATGATCCCAATCCTTTGGTACTGGGTGAGACCTGATTTGTGACCTAGGATGTGATCTATTCTGGAGAATGTTCCATGGGCACTAGAGAAGAATGTGTATTCTGTTGCTTTGGGATGGAATGTTCTGAATATATCTCCGAAGTCCATTTGGTCCAGTGTGTCATTTAAAGTCTTTATTTCCTTGTTGATCTTTTGCTTAAATGATCTGTCCATTTCAGTGAGGGGGATGTTAAAGTCCCCCACTATTATTGTATTGTTGTCGATGTGTTTCTTTCCTTTTGTTATTAATTGGCTTATATAATTGGCTGCTCCCATGTTAGGGGCATAGATATTTACAATTGTTAGATCTTCCTGTTGGATAGACCCTTTAAGTAGGATATAGTGTCCTTCCTCATCTCTTATTACAGTCTTTGGTTTAAAATCTAATTTGTCTGATATGAGGATTGCCACCCCAGCTTTCTTTTGATGTCCATTAGCATGGTAAATGGTTTTCCACCCCCTCACTTTCAATCTGGGGGTGTCTTTGGGTCTAAAATGAGTCTCTTGCAGACAGCATATCGATGGGTCTTGTTTTTTTTATCCAATCTGATAGCCTGTGTCTTTTGATTGGGGCATTTAGCCCATTTACATTCAGGGTAACTATTGAAAGATAGGAATTTAGTGCCATTGTATTGCCTGTAAAGTGACTGTTAGTGTATATTGTCTGTGTTTCTTTCTGGTCTATGTTGCTTTTAGGGTCTCTCTTTGCTTAGAGGACCCCTTTCACGATTTCTTGTAGGGCTGGTTTTGTGTTTGCAAATTCCTTTAGTTTTTGTTTGTCCTGGAAGCTTTTTATCTCTCCTTCAATTTTCAGTGACAGCCTAGCTGGATATAGGATTCTTGGCTGCATATTTTTCTCATTTAGTGCTCTGAATATATCCTGCCAGTCCTTTCTGGCCTGCCAGGTCTCTGTGGATAGGTCTGTTGCCAATCTAATGTTTCTACCATTGTAGGTTACATATCTCTTCTCCCGAGCTGCTTTCAGGATTTTCTCTTTGTCTATGAGACTCGTAAGTTTTACTATTAGATGTCGGGGTGTTGACCTATTTTTATTGATTTTGAGGGGGGTTCTCTGTGCCTCCTGGATTTTGATGCCTGTTTCCTTCCCCAAATTAGGGGAAATTCTCTGCTATAATTTGCTCCAATATACCTTCTGCCCCTCTCTCTCTTTCTTCTTCTTCTGGGATCCCAATTATTCTAATTTTGTTTCGTCTTATGGTATCACTTATCTCTTGAATTCTGTCCTTGTGATCCAGTAGTTGTTTATCTCTCTTTTTCTCAGCTTCTTTATTTTCCATCATTTGATCTTCTCTATCATTAATTCTTTCTTCTGCCTCATTTATCCTAGCAGTTAGAGCCTCCATTTTTTATTGCACCTCATGAATAGCCTTTTTGATTTTGACTTGGTTAGATTTTAATTCTTCTATTTCTCCAGAAAGGGTTTCTCTAATAACTTCCATGCTTTTTTTCAAGCCCAGCTAGTATCTTTAAAATCATCATTTTGAACTCTAGTTGTGACATCGTACTAATGTCCGTATTGATTAGGTCCCTGGCAGTTGGTAATGCCTCTTTTTCTTTTTGTTGAGGTGATTTTTTCTGTCTTGTCATTTTGTCCAGAGGAGAATAGATGAATGAGAGAACAAAATGCTAACAGAGTAACAACATCCCCAGAAAATATCCACTAAACAAACCAGAAAAGACCTGAAGCCGGGGGAAAAGAAATGGAAAGAAAGGAAAAAGAAAAAAAAAAGAAAAAGATAAAGATAAAAACAAACAAAAACAAAACAAAACAAAGAAAACAGAATATGATCAAATATAATCAGGCTGGTGCATAGATCAGTGCCACACCCTAGATTTTGGGCGTATTTTGGTCTTTTAGAAGAAAATGCCTCTCAAAATTTTAAAGAAAGAAAAACATATATGTACAAAAATAAGGGTTAATATGATGAAGGGATGGAATATGACTGTAAAGATGAAAATTATAAAAGATTTTATAAAAGGAATTGATAAAATAAGAAGTTTGAAAAAAGAAAGAAGAGGATTAAAAAAAAAGGGAGAGAATGTGATCATGCAGGAGACTAGAACAAAGCCATACACTAGAGACTTAGGGCATATTTTGATCTGTTAGAAGAAACTGTATCCCAAACTTCTAAAGAGAGAACAACTTATATATATATATATGCCAAAAATAAGGGTAACTATTATGAAGTGATAGACTCTGTCTCTAAAAATGAAAAATAAAAAAGATTTTTTTAAAAAAAGGGATTGATAAGATGTTGGTTGAAAAAGGAAAAAAGAAAAATTAAAAAAAAAAGTTAAAAAAAATTAACTTTGAAAGACTAAAGAATCATGGGAAAAAAGCCATGAATTCTATATGCAGTATTCCCCTAGTGCCGGAGTTCTGCCGTTCTCATTGATCAGTAAACTTGGTCTTGGATGGCTGTTCTTGCTGATCTTCTGGGGGAGAGGCCTGTTGCCGTGGTTCCCAAATGTCTTTGCTGGAGGCGGAATTGCCCCCCCTTGCCCGGTCCGGGCTAAGTAATCTGCTTGGTTTTGCTCTTGGGGGCTTTTGTTCCCTGCAAGCTTTCCGTACAGCTTTGGAGGATGAGAGTGAAAATGGCAGCCTCCCAATCTCCGCCCCAGAGGAGCTGAGAACTCAGGGGCTCCACTCCTCAGTGAGCCCCCAGAGAAAAGCAGTCAGTCACTCCCATCTCCCCAGTCTCCGGCTGCACTCCGTGCTCACTGGGCCTGTGACCGAGCATTTCTATCTCTGGCACCTGACCCCATGTGGAGTCTCCAAACCCAGCAGATCCCTGCAGTGCACTCCCCCATCGCTCCTCCCAGGGGAGGAAGGGGAATCTCCCCAGATCTGCCGCTTGTTGGGTCCCTGCTGGAAGAGGGGTGCCTTGGATCACAGTTTATAGCAGCCCGAGCTGAGAGCCCACTCCTTGGCTCTGTCTCTTCATCTTTTTTTTTTTAAAGATTTTATTTATTTATTTGACAGAGAGAGACACAGCAAGAGAGGGAACACAAGCAGGGGGAGTGGGAGAGGGAGAAGCAGGCTTCCCACTGAGCAGGGAGCCTGATGCAGGGCTCTATCCCAGGACCTGAGATCATGACCTGAGCCAAAGGCAGACGCTTAATGACTGAGCCACACAGGTGCCCCTTCTTTTTCTTTTTTAAAGGTATTTTTTAAAAAAGATTTTATTTACTTGAGAAAGAGAGCAAGCACAAGCAGGTAGAGAGGCAGAGGAAGAGGAAGAGGGAGAAACATACTCTCAGCTGAGCAGGGAGCCTGACATGGGGCTCGATCCCAGAACCCTGGGATCATGACCTGAGCCAAAGGTAATCACTTAATTGACTGAGCCACCCAGGTTAGAAACCCATCTAACCACCCCTCCTCAATCTGGTGAGAAATTCAAAACTTCATGACTCCTTTGAGGGTAGCGGCAAAGTTGCTGCAGTGGGGTTTCCCAACTAATAGTCATATCCACTACCTTGAGAAAAGTCTGAGAAGCTATGCGCAATAGATGGTTCAGTTATTAGTGAGAGAGGAAGAGACATATGTAAATCTAAAGCCAGAAGAGATATTTAATAACAATAACAAGTAGGTTGTCATTTGTCCGAATTTGTACATAGCATTAGTTGCAGTATAAATGTTCTGGTCCCCTGACTTATAATCTGGTGCTATTCCAATCAATCATCCTTTTTCTCCCCATCCCTCACTTATAATGGATCTCACAGGAATAAGCCTCATTTATCTCTTCCACTATGGAAATATTTTTGGAAGATATGATTTCGGCCCAAACAATGAAATGATGAGGTTGGCTCTGATTAGTTATAGATGACTATGGGGGCTCAGTATTGGGACCCAGCATCCTCATCTAGATAAAAAAGGACAGATTTGAATCTCAGTAAACTCATGTATGCAAAAAATATCACCTCTTAATCTAACATAACTTAATTGAGGAATTTGATATACTATCCTATAGGGCAGACAGGACATTTTGTCTTAGCTATTTCTTGAGCCTTCTACCTTTCCTTAGCTCTCCTTTTTTTTTTTTAAGATTTTATTTTATTTATTTGTGAGAGAGAGAGAGAGAGAGCAAGCACAAGTGGTGGAGAGGAGCAGAAGCAGGTTCCCTTCAGGGTTTGTGCCCAGGACTCTGGGATCATGAACTGAGCCAAAGGCAGCTGCTTAACTGACTGAACCACCTAGGCACCCCCTTTCCTCTCCTCTTTTATTCCCATCTCTTCCCCTTCTTTCTTCTAGAATTGCATCAGAATTCAGAAGGCTTATGTTGTACCTAGAACCCAGAAGGGTCTCTGATTTCCAGTCTCTCAGAGTAGCTGCAGAATTCTCATTGTTCAAATGGGCAGTGTCTCTTACAGTCTGCTTCTGCAGCTTTGTAGGTGGGTGAAATTTTGCCAAAGCTGGAAACTTAGTATATATGTCTTATTTCTCTAGGTAAATCATGCTATTACCCACTCTGAGGGCTGGCTGCTTGCAAGGGGCACTGTGATTCTTAATTCCCTTCCAGCTGAGGTATTTCTCTTTCCTACCTCCCTTACCTTAAACTGTCATCTCTTCTGATCTTTCACAATCAATTGTTAATGCCCATTAAACATACGTCCAAATCATTAGCAACCAAAAAACAACCTCTTTTCAAGGGCAGGGAAGTGAGAAGAAATATTTTATTTATCCTTCTAGTGTAGCTAAGAAAGTGAAAACAAGCAAAACCATTAAAATCATACGTTAAAATAGTCTGAACATGCATTCCTTGCTGTAAAAATGAAGTCGGTTAGTGCAACTTTGAAATATAAACCACATACCAGAAAGTTCTTTTATGTTGGTCAGTGAGAAGTGCTAATTAGCACTGATTTTTTAGATCATTACAACGATTAAATTTATTTGCAGTAATAATAAACTCATCTGTTATATGAAGACCTTTTTATGTGAAAGATTTAGAGCAATTAGTTTTCATGTCTACTAAGGGTGCAGAAGAGCTCATGGTCTTAACAGGAACCAGCAAGGGTTTTGCTTTAATATAATTAAGTGGTCCAAAAGACAGGTCTGGGGGTGTCATCATGATGAAAAGGAGGAGGAACATCATGTGGTAGTCATCCAGAGGAATCTCTAAATTTTCTTAGGGTGTGACTCAAGCTTGGCACAGCTCCATAGTCCACTGATGTCAGCCTGGTGCTAAAAATTATTCAAAACCAGGAAATAAGGTGAAAGGATGATTGTGTGTCCTTTCAATGTCACACTGAAGCATTGCCTCATAGGCTCAGACAAGGAGATGTACTTTGTTTTACTTACTATTTACTATTGATTAGGACACAGGCACTGTGAAGTTACTGGTTAACTTTACAAATTTTGGTTCCATTAGAAACAAATGATTTCTGCCAGGGAAAGGATACACCAAAGGTTATGTCTTATTGCTTGGCAAGATACTTGCCTTTAACTCAGCAAATTCATTTTAACACCCCTTTTTAGTTCTATTTTTATTTTTATTTTAAAAAGATTTTATTTATTTATTTATTTAGAGAGCAAGTGGGGGAAGGGGTAAAGGGACAGGAGAGAGAGAATCTTAAGCAGACTCCCTGCTGAATGGGGAGCCTGACGTGGGGCTCGATTTCATGACCCTGAGATCATTACCTGAGTCAGAACCAAGAGTCGGATGCTCAACCAACTGAGCCACCCAGCCACTCCTTTAATTCTATTTTTAAAGCAGCTTTACTATCTTGCTTGTTCTCTCATTAATGAATTAAGTAAATCTTTGATATGTTCTAAATTTATATGAAAGTCCTGTTTTTAATTTTTTGAAAATTATACATAACACTGGGGTATCAAGATCAAAGATTTTCTGGTAAACTGAGTGTGTATGTGTGTGTGTATGTGTGTGTATGTGGTGGGAGGAGAGAAAAGGATGCCTGCCATTTTGTATGTATGTATGTTCATATTATATGATTATGAGAAGTAGAAATCCACAAAACAGGAATGTGTGTGTGTGTGTGTGTGTGTTGAAATGGATGTCCTCAGAGAAGAGAGGGAGAGCATGGTAGGAGATAACAAAAAACAATCAAAAAAAGAAAGCAAAAAAGCAACAAAAAAGCAAAACTATTTTGAAAACTTGCTAACACGTATGATTTTATGCTTTAATATAAAATTATATATGTATGTGCATAAATTTTAAAAATATATGGATATGTAAACACATATTTGTAGGGCTGCCTATGTATACTGTCAAATGAAAAAAACAGCAGAGAAGAGTACAAAGTTTATATATTATGATTCAATATTGGGAAAAACAGAGAAGATACAAATATTTTGCATGTGTATATTTCTGTGCATGTATAATATGTATATATTTGAGGATAATAAAAGTAAAAGTTTATTGACATTAGATACCCGAAGGGGATGGGATGGAGAGGAGAGTGAAGTGGGGAGGAGATATAGTCTTTATACACCTTTGTATTGTTAATCCTGTTGAAAAGGTGTAAACCGGTTGGAAAACATCAAAAAAAGTTTAAAACATTATATATATATGTATATATAAATTTTCTAAAAATAAAATAGAAACAACTTAGCCCTCTCTGATTCTTCAATTACAAAATGATGGAGAGAGACTATTTAAAAACTAAAGCACTAAGGAGCGCCAGGGTCGCCCAGTTGGTAGAGCCTGCAGCTTGATCTTGGGATTGTGAGTTCAAGTCCCATGTGGGGTATGGAGATTACTTAAAAATAAATAAATAAATAAGAAAAAAAAAAACAACCAAAACACTAAAATTCCTTAATTGGTAAAAAACTATTCCTTGAAATTAAAAAAAAAAACTATAAAATTCACCTTAAAAATGTCAAAACATAGAGGAAAAAAATAGTGAAATGAAGTAATGAAGAAGAAACGGAGAAGGGAAGGAGGGAGGGAAGGATGAAGAAAGAAAGGAAGAATCACTTAGAAAATCTTGATCTGATGTTTCTGTTGTTTTGCCAGATTGTACCCAGTAGCTGGAGCATCTTCTACTTTATCTTTGTTCAGTTGTCTGCATGGCGCAAGACCTATTGCCACGAAAGTTTCTTTTTTCATGCAGAAGATTCACTAGGATTCATTAGGATACAAATCAACTGGTTGTATGGGCATCCATGGGCAAGACTTCTTTTTACTGTTAAGGGAAATCAATATTTTTCACTAATGATAAGTGAAATTTCATAACTGACATGCACCTTGAGTATTCTCTCACAATTGTTTTTGTAAACTTCTCCCCATTTTTGCTTTAGGTGGTTTGTCTGGTTTAATTATGCTAAATATTTTCAGGATTTAAAAAATTTAGGTGGTCTAATTTCTGCACAGCCTATTGGGCATTTGCTGACTCAAATCTCCAAGTTACTTAACTTCTCCTAGTTGTTAATTACTTGAGTAAAAACAGAAATAGAAAACTTAGTTTTTATATTTGATACTTCCATAAATCATCATAATAAATTTTATAGAAAATGAAAGCATTTATTAATCATATTTTAATTAGTGACTAGGAATAGAACGTAAAACTAAAATTGGACAATTACTATAGCATTATTTTACACTTGCATATTAGTTGGAGCATGCCATATTTTTATCTATTTTACCCAGATATCTATAATATGATATAGTTTTCCTCTGATTTAAGGGGCAAAACTTAGGATGAACAGATGCTACTGGAAATTTCAATACCAACACCCAAAGTTCCACATGTCCTCTCTCATCTGCAAGACAAAATTAAACAGATTTTGTTAAAACACACAAGTCATTCTTTTAACTTACTAGCATTTCTAGTTCTCACTGATCAGTTCTCCCATTTTTTAATCCACTTTTAACTAATCATACACTTATATAGTGGCACTTTTTCTTGATCCAGTGATTGAACCCTCAATAGTTAATCCAAGATTTAAACACTTACAGCTAGAGGGGTTTTTGTTGTTGTTGTTGTTTTTATGTTTTACTAATTCTTAGTAAAGTCTTCCAATTCATTTCCCATTTTCCTGGTGGGAAAAGAGAAACCAATTCTCTGCCAAAAGCATTCCACATTGGATACTAAATGAAGTCAGGTAGCAGCTGTCCAATCTAAACTTTGGTGGATAATTAACAGATCCAATATCCAAAAGAAACAGGTAATTGTGATTCATGAATCTGTTGCCAGGGCAGATACTTTACAGCTCGCTTATCTTTCCCTAAAGAGTGAAACTACCTAGAGCTTTAAATAGTAAAATCCTGTTTTTTCCCTGTCAGGAGAATGACTGTTTACTTTGGGGATGTTTTTTTGGCATTCAACTATTTATTTTCTTCCTCTTTTTTCTTCATTTTTTTCATGGTGATGTTCAGAACAACTATGAAGTATGAAAACTTCACTCAGGCAGGAACATAGAGAAATTCTGCCTGAGCAGAAATGCAGCAACACCTGCCTCATGCTAAATCCTAGCGGGTGATGTATATGTAGTGATAATTTGGTATTTATAACATTTTGAAGCTTGCAAATCACTTTTATACCTTTCTCTTATTTGTACTTCACAATAAATCTTGATGTATATAATCTGTAATCTTGATGAGTAATCTGAGGTTCAGTGAATGCTCTGGTAGCACCCAATGAAAACATGGCAAAGATGGGACCAGAATGCAGTTGTACTGTGTTCTTTCCATTAAACTGTGAATGATTTCCAGGGAAGTAAGATGTCTCCATGACTCCAACTTCTAGCCTACCAATTTGACAGGAATTCCAACTGTTTGTCCTTGGTTTGAATCACCAGAGTCTGGGAGAATAGTTTGGATGTACAATTGTGTAATGGGCAAAGAGTACTCACTAACACATTGGGACACCATAGTATGAAGTAAAAACATTTTGCCTATTTGAGGTCTCTTTAAAGGGTTTGTTTTCATTATGGTTTTAGATATTTACCCCATTGCACACCCTTCTCTCCCTAATCCTTGGTTTCTCATACATGGCAATTCTCTTAATGTTCTTCCTTCTCTTCCTATGCTCCCTCCTCTCTTTCCCACCCCTCCCAAGCTGCAATACTACTGTTTCCTTTAAGTCCCTCTACTGCCTTTCTACTCTGATAAATTAATCTGTGTGTACATACCATTAGAAAGAAATACCCCTTTGGCAATTTTAGTGTATCCTGAGATCATGAGAAGATTTTATACAATTTTTAGACTGTCTGGAAAAGAAAGTTGAGGTCCAAGATTGAAGGTATTTCTTTCACCCAAAGATGTAACTCCTTATTATTTTAGTTTATTATTTTAATTTATGTTATGTTAGTCACCATACAGTACAACATTAGTTTTTGATGTAGCGTTCCATGATTCATTGTTTGCCTATAACACCCAGTGCTCCATGCGATACGTGCCCTCCTTAATACCCATCACAGGGCTAACCCTTCCCCCCACCCCCCGCCCCTCTAAAACCCTCGGTTTGCTTCTTAGAGTCCATAGTCTCTCATGGTTCATCTCCCCCTCCGATTTCCCCCCCTTCATTTTGCCCTTCCTTCTCCTAATGTCCTCCATGCTATTCCTTATGTTCTATAAATAAGTGAAACCATATGATAATTGACTTTCTCTGCTTGACTTATTTCACTTAGCATAATCTCCTCCAGTCCCATCCACATTGATGCAAAAGTTGGATATTCATCCTTTCTGATGGCTGAGTAATATTCCATTGTATATATGGACCACATCTTCTTTATCCATTCTTCTGTTGAAGGGCATCTTGGCTCTTTCCATAGTTTGGCTATTATGGACATTGCTGTTATGAACATTGGGGTGCATATGGCCCTTCTTTTCACTACATCTGTATCTTTGGGGTAAATACCCAGTAGTGCAATTGCTGGGTCATAGGGTAGCTCTATTTTTAATTTTTTGAGGCACCTCCACCCTGTTTTCCAAAGTGGCTGTACCAACTTGCATTCCCACCAACAGTGTAAGAGGGTGCCCCTTTCTCCACAACCTCTTCAACATTTGTTGTTTCTTGCCATGCCATTCTAACTGGTGTAAGGTGGTATGTCAATGTGGTTTTGATTTGAATTTCCCTGACGGTTAATGATGATGAACATTTTTTCATGTGTCTCTTAGCCATTTGTATGTCTTTTTTGGAGAAGTGTCTGTTCATCTGTTCTGCCCATTTTTTGATTTATTTGTTTTTTGAGAGTTGAATTTAAGAAGTTCTTTCTAGATCTTGGATATCAGCCCTTTGTCTGTATTGTCATTTGCAAAAATCTTCTCCCATTCCAAGGGTTGCCTCTTTGTTTTGTTGACTGTTTTCTTTGCTGTGCAGAAGCTTTTTATCTTGATGAAGTCCCAAAAGTTCATTTTCCCTTTTGTTTCCCTTGCCTTTGGAGACATGTCTTGAAAGAAGTTGCTGTGGCCGATGTCAAAGAGGTTACTGCCTATGTTCTCCTCTAGGATTTTGATGGATTCCTGTCTCACATTGAGTCCTTTCATCCATTTTGAGTTTATCTTTGTGTATGGTGTAAGAGAATGGTTGAGTTTCATTCTTCTGTATATAGCTGTCCAATTTTCCCAGCACCATTTATTGAAGAGACTGTCTTTTTTCCATTGCATATTTTTTCCTGCTTTGTCAAAGATTAGTTGACCATAGAGTTGGGGGTCCATATCTGGGCTCTCTATTCTGTTCCATTGGTCTATGTGTCTGTTTTTGTGCTAGTACCATGCTGTCTTGGTGATCACAGCTTTGTAATATAGCTTGAAATCAGGCAACGTGATGCCCCCAGCTTTGCTTTTCTTTTTCAACATTTCCTTGGTGATTTGGGGTCTTTTCTGATTCCATATAAATTTTAGGATTGTTTGTTTCAGCACTTTGAAAAATGCCATTGGTATTTTGATTGGGATGACGTTGAAAGTATAGATTGCTCTGGGCAGCATAGACATTTTAACAACGTTTATTCTTCTGATCCATGAGCATGGAATGTTTTTCCATCTTTTTGTGTCTTCTTCAATTTCTTTCATGAGTGTTCTGTAGTTCCTAGATCCTTTACCTCTTTGGTTAAGTTTATTCCAAGGTATCTTATGGTTTTTCGCACTATTGTAAATGGAATCGATGCTCTAATTTCTCTTTCTACAGTTACATTGATAGTGTATAAGAAAGCAACTGATTTCTGTGCTTTGATTTTGTATCCTGCCACCTTACTGACTTGCTGTATGAGTTCTAGTAATTTGGGGGTGGAGTCTTTTGGGTTTTCCACATAAACTATCATGTCATCTGCGAAGAGACAGAGTTTGACTTCTTCTTTGCCAATTTGAATACATTTTATTTCTTTTTGTTTTCTGATTACTGTTGCTAGGACTTCTAGTACTATGTTGAACAATAGTGGTGAGAATGGGCATCCTTGTCGTGTTCCTGATCTTAAGGGAAAGGCTCTCAGCTTTTCCCCATTGAGAATGATATTTGCTGTGGGTTTTTCATAAATGGATTTTATGAAATTGAGGAATGTTTCCTCTATCCCTAAACTCTGAAGAGTTTTAATCAGGAAAGGATGCTGTATTTTGTCAAATGCTTTTTCTGCATCAATTGAGCGGACCATATGGTTCTTCTCTCTCCTCTTAATGTGTTCTATCACATTGATTGATTTGTGAATGTTGAACCACCCTTGCATCCCGGGGATAAATCCCACTTGGTCATGGTGGATGATCCTTTTAATGTACTGTTGGATCCTGTTAGCTAGGATCTTGTTGAGAATTTTGGCATCCATATTCATCAGGGATATCAGTCTGAAATTCTCCTTTTTGCTGGTGTCTTTGCCTGGTTTGGGGATCAAGGTAATGCTGGCCTCATAGAACGAGTGTGGAAGCTTTCCTTCTGTTTCTATTTTTTGAAACATCTTCAGTAGAATAGGTATTATTTCTTCTTTGAATGTTTGGTAGAATTCCCCAGGGAATCCATCAGGCCCTGGACTCTTGTTTTTTGGGAGGTTTTTGATCACTGCTTCAATCTCTTTCCTGGTTATTGGTCTCTTCACATTGTCAATTTCTTCCTGTTTCAGTCTTGGTAGGCATCCATTTCTTCCAGGTTGCTTAATTTATTGGTATATAGTTGTTGATAATAATTTCTAATACATGTTTCTATTTCCTTGGTGTTAGTCATGATCTCTCCCCTTACATTCATAATTTTATAAATTTGGGTCCTTTCTCTTTTCCTTTGGATAAGTCGGGCCAGTGGTTTATCAATCTTATTAATTATTTCAAAGAACCAGCTTCTAGTTTCATTGATCTGCTCTACTGTATTTCTTGTTTCTAAATCATTGATCTCTGCTCTAATCTTAATTATTTCTCTTCTAATGCATGGCTTAGGCATCATTTGTTGCTTTTTTTCCAGTTATTTAAGGTGTAAAGTTAATTGGTGAATTTGGGATTTTTCTATTTTTTTGAGTGAGGCTCGGATGGCTATGTATTTCCCCCTTAGGACCGCCTTTGCAGTATCCCATAGGTTTTGGACTGATGTGTTTTCATTCTCATTGGTTTCCATGAATTGTTTAAGTTCTTCTTTGATTTCCTGGTTGACCCAAACATTCTTGAGCAAGATGGTCTTCAGCTTCCAAGTGTTGAATTTCTTCGAAATTTTTTCTTGTGATTTTGGTCCAGTTTTAAAGCATTATGGTCTGATAATATGCAGGGTATAATCTCAGTCTTTTGGTATTAGTTGAGACCTGATTTGTGACCCAGTATGTGGTCTCTTCTGGAGAAAGTTCCATGTGCACTCCCGAAGAATGAGTATTCTGTTGTTTTAGGGTGGAATATTCTGTATATATCTATTAGGTCCATCTGGTCCAGTGTGTCCTTCAAATTCTTTGTTGATTTTCTGCTTAGATGATCTATCTATTGCTGAGTGGATTATTGAGGTCTCCTACAATTAAAGTATTATTATCAATATGACTCTTTATTTTGGTTAACAGTTGGCTTATGTAGTTGGCTGCTCCCATGTTGGGGGCATAGATATTTACAATTGTTAATCTTCTTGTTGGATAGACCCTTTAAGAATGATATACTGTCCTTCTGTGTCTCTAACTACAGTCTTTAGCTTAAAATCTAATTTGTCTGATAGGAGAATTGCTACCCCAGCTTTCTTTTGAGGTCCATTGGCATGAAAGATGGATCTTCATCCCTTCACTTTCAGTTTGGGTGTATATTTAGGTTCAAAATGAGTCTCTTATAGGCAGCATATGGATGGGTCCTGACTTTTTATCCAATCTGCAACCCTGTGCCATTTTATGGGAGCATTTAGGCCATTCATGTTGAGAGTGATTATTGAAAGATATGAATTTATCGTCATCAGATTGCCTGTGAAGTCCTTGTTTCTATAGATTCTCTCTGTAAATTTCTGTTTTATATCAGTCTTGGGGTCTTTCTTCTTTTATAGAACCCCCTTTAATATTTCTTACAGGGCTGGCTTAGTGGTCACATATTCTTTTAGTTTCTGCTGGTCCTGGAAGCTCTGCATCTCTCCATCCAGTCTAAATGACAGCCTTGCTGGATAAAGTATTCTTGGCTGCATGTTCTTTCCATTTAGTGCCCTGAATATGTCTTGCCAGCCCTTTCTGGCTTGCCAGGTCTCTGTGGACAGGTCTGATGTTATTCTGATGTTCCTCCCGCTGTACATAAGGAATCTCTTCCCTCTAACTGCCCTTAAGATGGTTTCCTTGGTTCTAAGATTTGCGAGTTTTACTATTACATGCTGGGGCATTGGTGTGTTTTCCTTGATCTTGGGAGGGGTCCTCTCTGCCTCTAGGACATGAATTTTTGTTTCATTCCCCAGATTAGGGAAGTTCTCAGCTATGGTTGGCTCAAATATCTCTTCTAGTCCTCTCTGTCTCTCCACCCCCTCAGGGATCCCAATAATTCTGACATTGGAATGTGTCATGGCATCACTTATTTCTCTCATTCTGTTTTCAAGGATTTTAAGCTGTTTCTCCCAGGCCTCCTCATTTTCCTTCTTTTCTATGAGTTTTTCTTCTAGATCACTAATTCGTTCTTCTGCCTCGTTTACCCTAGCTTTTAGAATATCTAGATTAGATTGGATCTCATTGATAGCATTTTTAAGTTCTGCCAGTTCAGCTCTCATTTCTGCCCTTAGAGACTCTATGTAACCATTAACCAATTTCTTCATTCTAGCTATCGTCTTCAGAACTGTTACCTTGAAGTCTATTTCTGACATCTTGCTTATATCTATATCCATTTGTAAATGGTAGTGGTAGAAGTCACAGCCTCTGAGTCTTTCCTATTTTGAGAGTTCCTCCTCTTAGTCATTCTGTTGAGGGGTGGCTGAAGGAATGTATAGAGTCCAAATTATTGATCACAACCCCAGCAAGATGCACCTGTTTTATAGGGACCTTAAGGTTGTTGGCCTCTTATTCTTCCAGCTTGTCTTCTTGCAGAGGGGCCTGCCACACTGTTATTCAGGCAACCCTGTTTGGGCAGAGTTGCCCTGCCCCTCTGGGGGGAAGGATGGGCTCAGTGAAAACCGGTTTTTTGGGGCTTTTGTTCTCTGGCGGCTTTCCCTGGCTGCTTTCCACACCTCTTCCATCTCTTCTGAGAGTCAGAGCAGAAGTAACCATATCCAAACCTCTGTCTCAGAACAGAGAGATTGCAGTCTGATCTTCACTGAGCTCTCCAGGCCACACTATCTCCATTTCTGTCTGTGCTGCTAAAACCGCAGTGTCCTGGGTTGTGCGCCTCACAGCAGCACTCCCAGTCCTCGCTTCCAGGTCTGGGCATGTCTCTGCCCTTTGTGCTTCTAAAACCCCAGCCACCCCCAGTTCACATGCGCACCCCCACAGCTCCAAGTTTCAGTCCAGGGGACTGCCCTAAAGTCCTTTCCCTGCCACTACTGTTCTGTGAGTTTGTGCCTGGTCCCCAGCATGGGAGGCTTTCATGCTTGGGTGGTGCAGGATCCTGGAGGCTCCCTCCCCCTTCCGTTTACCTTCTGATATCTGCCTGCAGAATCATGGCTCCCCACTTCATACCTCGAAGCCAACCACCAGTGATATTCTGTTTGTAGAGATCCAGATATATCTTCTTACATCTCAGGCTGATTTCATGGGTGTTCAGAGTGGTCTGGTAGATATCCAGCTCAATTCAGGGGACCAGTTGGAATAGGGTACCCCACTCCTCTGCCATAATAATATTCCATTAAATATATATATATGTATATATATTATATATATATGTATATATACTATGTCTTCTTTATCTACTCATATATTGATGGACACTTGGGTTGCTTCCATATCCTGGCTATTGTAAATAATGCTGCAATAAACATATTGCATGCATATAACTTTTCAGGGCTTAAAGTGTAAAAAACAGAAGTCATCAAAATTTGGTGTCAGAATCAGTTTTATAAATTATCAATTAATCATCAATCAGTAATATTATTAATATAATCACATACTATATTATCATATAATTATTTGTCTAACTTTTTATTTTGAAAAACTTTACAGAGAAGTTGAAAGAAAGGTAACTTTATTTACACACACTTTTATGTATTTCTCTAGATTAGTGGTTCTCAACTGGGAGAGATTTTGCCCCCAGGGGATATTTGGCAATGTCTTGAGACATTTATGGTTGCACAGTTGAGGATGTCATTGGCATCTGGTAGGAAGAGGCCAGATAGCTGCTAAATATCCTACAATTCATAGATAGCCTTCTACAATAAAGAATTTAAAAAAATGTCAATAGTCCCAATGTTGAGAAACCCTGATTTAGATTCAGTCATATGCTTTTAGTCTATTAGGTTGAACCATATATACAATAATGGTTGAACCATTATTGATGTTCAGCCATTTTAGATCAACAACAATGTCATTTTCAAATAAAACATTTTGCACATTTGCCATACTTTGTGTGTGTGTGATTTATTTTTTTAGAACTATTTTCAAGTTTATAGGCATCATGACACTTCACTCTTAAATACTTTAGCATTTATCTCCTAAGAACAAAGATATTTTCCTACATTAGTACAACATAATTATCGCATCAAGAAATTTAAGATTGATACAATAAAATTATCTAGTAGACAGTCTATATTAAAAATGTTACCAACTGTCCCCCAAAGTAATTTTATAGTTTTCTCCTCCTCTATCCAGGCTCCAATCAGTTTGTCTCATTATTATTGGTAGGGCAATTGTTAGTGAAAATCTTTCCTGGGATTCCAAAGTCATGAAGTCTTCATGTTTACAAAAATTGTGAAACTAGAAGAGCCAAGCAGGTGGAGACAGATGACAGGGAGATCTTACAGGGTTGTTCAAGTGCGTCTACAAGAGACAGATGAATTTTAATGCAGACAAGTGTGAGATAATGATCTTAGAGATTATTTTGCATTTTGCTTTCAAAAATTCTAAAGTTCTTATTTTTATTTTTTCTTTTTAACTGAGAGTTTTGTACCAAGGCTATTTAATAAACAAAGACAAAAGAAGTCTTTAGAAGATCACCAATTCCTCTTCCCACTTCTGTTCATTCAGAGAATTAATAGGAGAAAAGGAAGTTGTGAAAGGGTGGGAGCTTATGCCTGTTTTAGCTGATTTGTAGCTTGAAGGATTCAGATTTTGAAAGCTAATATTACAAATCTGTAGAGTCTTTCTGGGTTCAGTGGTAAGTGAGTGGATCAGTAGGCACACGCTTCGGGAGCACCAGTGGAGCATTATCAGTGAGTCTGATCCATTTGGGTTGGCATACTTAAAGTTTGTACCCCCTCAATTGAGTGCAGTGTGACTTAGGAAATGATAGATCTTGGTCTATCAACTCTGTCAAACTCGCACCAAAGATGGGAGTCTTGTCTTCCCCCATTTATTTTTGGGTCTTCCATTTTCTCTGTAATCTGGTCCTCTCACTTTGACAAAAGAGTTTTCTTTTAGGATTTCAGGCCATTTCTCAAAGCTTTTCTATTCACTCCAACCACAGGAAATAACATTTCTAGCCAATACTCTTCCATCATTGTCTTAGTTTACATAGTATGTATCTATGTGTGTATTTCCTTTATTAAAACATTTAATACATACACACATATGTATTCATTAAAATTTTTCTATTTTTATAGTTGGCCTATACAACAAACCATGTGCATAAACAATATTTTTTTTTTAAAGATTTTATTTATTCATTTGAGACACAGAGATACAGAGAGAGAGAGAGAAAGCACGAGCAGGGAGGGAGGCAGAGGCAGAGGGAGAAGCAGGCTCCTCGCTGAGCCAGGAGCCCGATGTGGGGCTCGATCCCAGGACCCTGGGATCATGACCTGAGCTGAAGGCAGACGCTTAACCATCTGAGCCACCCAGGTGCCCCAAACAATATTTTTTTTAATTGACTTTAACTTTACCATTACATAGTATTATAGAAAAGGCCAATACAATTCAATGGGGAAAGAAAAGTCTTCCTAACAAATGATGCTGGGGAAATTGGATATCTACATACAGGATAATGAATTTGGACCTCTGCCTCACACCATACTGAAAATTAATTCAAAATAAGTCATAGACCTAAATGTAAGAGCTAAAATGATAAAACTCTTAGACAAAACACAGTAGTAAATCTTCATAATCTTAATTTAGGTAATAATTCATTAGAGAATGACACCAAAAGCACAAGTGATATAAGAGAAGATTGCTAATTTGGACTTCATCAAAGTCAAAAACCTTGTGCTTCAAAGAATGTCATCGAGAAAATGAGAAGATATTAAGAAATACACATAATAGAAGAAAATATTTGCAGATCATATATCTGTTGATAGGATTTGTATACAGAATATGTAAAGAACTCTTATAACTTAATAATAAAAAGAGTAATAGACCAAGTTAAAAATGCGTAAATGATTTGAATAGACACTTCTCCAAAGATGTGCAAGTGGCTAATAGGCTCACAAAATGATGCTTGACATCCTTAATCATTAGGGAAATGCAGATTTCAAAATCACAGTGAGATACTGCTTCACATCCACTAGAATGTTCATAATAAAAAAGACAGAAAATAACAAATGTTGGCAAGTATGTGGAGAAATTGAAACCCTTGTATATTATTGTTGGTCATGTAAAATGGTACACTTACTTTGATAAACAATTGGAAATTCCTCAAAATGCTAAATATAGAGTTACTATATGACCCAACCATTCTGCTAGATATCTATCCAAGGGAAATGAAAATGTATGTCTACACAAAAACCTGTGTGTGAATGTTCATAGCAGCATTATTTATAATATTCAAAAAGCAGAAACAACTCAAATGTTTATCAATTGATGAATGTATAAATAAAATGTAGTATATCCACCCACACAATGGAATAGTATTTAGTCATAAAAAGGAATGAAGTACTAACACATGCTACGACATGGATGAACATTGAAATATTATGCTAAATGAAAGAATCCAGTCACAAAAGGCCACATGTTATATGATCCCATTTATATGAAATGTTCAGATAGGCAAATCCATAGAGACAGAAATTAGATTTCTGATTGCCTAGGATGGGAGAGAGAGAGTGAGGAGTGAATGTTAATGCATATAAGACTTCTCTTAGAAATGATTAAAATGTTCTGGAATTAGTGGTGTTGGCTGCACAATTCTATAGATACTTCAAACTGGTGAATTTCAGCATATGTAAATGTTATATAGGTAGAAAAGGGGGTTGTTAAATATAAGTAGGAAAAGGAGTTCTGTGATGAAGTAGGTATTTCCTTTTAAGCCTCTTTTTGTCACAGAAAGAAATCATAGTAAATATGCATATAAAATTGAGGGATAGATGTTTCTAAACAGTAGAGTGGAATAAATCTATTGCAATATAGATGTACAATCAGAGTGATGTTCAAACTGTTCTAACTTTGGCACTAACCAATCAAGCTGGCCCAATCAGAATGACATTGACTGAAGATGCCTGCAATGGAAAGACATGTTCCTGAATATCAGCCTGCATAGAGGAGAATATCACATAACAATGTCAGTGAATGAACGACAGCCATGGGGAGCAATATATACACACATTTAGTAAGAAAAGCAAGACATAAAATCATATCATATGGTTCCATGTATGCAAATTACAAAAACAGGCAAAACTTAATTATGTTGTTTAGGGATGCATTCAATGCTGATAAAATTATAAAGAAATAAAATGATTAATACAGGAATCAAGGTGGTGGTTACCTCTGGAGAGAAAAGATGGTGATCATTGGAGGGGCACATGCGGGCAGTATTCTATTTTTTGATCTGGCTGACAGTGTCATGACATTTTTCTATAGTTATCAGGTTGTTCATGTTTCATTTATGCAATAAAGAAAACAGAAGTAAGTGAAGAGACCAGAAGACCTAGTTGAACATTATGATTCTACCTCTTCCTAGCTGTGTAGTTTTGGTCATTTTACTTTGCCTCTGAGAGCTTCAGTTTCCTTGACTGTAAAATGAGGATGGTAAAATATGCCTGACAGTGATGTTTCTGGATTAACAGAGATACTGTGTGGGAAATTGCCTACTCCAGGGCAATGAGGTGTGTGTGTGTGTGTGTGTGTGTATGTGTATGTGTGAAGTATTCAGGAGGGACAGTAGATTGCTTATAGGATGTGAGGACCTAGTGCAGTGTGAGCGAGTTCTCAACTCTGTAAAATGAGAACTGTGTCAAATGATATAGCTACTAGAGGGAGGTCACAATGTTAAACCGTATATTTAATTTCTGAATACCATAACTAGAAAAGTGTTGTAAAAGGACAACTAAATGAAAAGATAGATGCTATGTGTAGAAAAATTAAAAACACTTTTTTTTTTTTAATCCTAGAGAGTTGAAGGTTTGAAAGAGACATGGTTTAAATTGATAAATTCTGGAAAGGGATGTATGTATAAGGTAAAAAAAGTGACTTGTTTTTCAAAACATTAAAAAAGTAGGGGCGCCTGGGTGGCTCAGTTGGTTAAGCGACTGCCTTCAGCTCAGGTCATGATCCCAGGGTCCTGGGATCGAGCCCCGCATCGGGCTCCCTGCTCAGCGGGAAGCCTGCTTCTCCCTCTCCCACTCCCCCTGCTTGTGTTCCCTCTCTTGCTGTCTCTTTCTGTGTCAAATAAATAAATAAAATCTTTAAAAAAAAAAAGTAAAAGGTAAGAATCAAAATTACTACTCAGAGCAGAAAACAATATTTTAAATATGTGAATCACCAAGAGTTGGTAGTGGACTCCAGTAGGGTGTGTGTACTTTTCCCAATGACAGGTTCCTTGGAGAAGCTGGGACCAGTCTGACCTTTCAGGGTGACCTCAAATAGCACATCCAAGCTCTTTCAGGCATGTCCCTGGGGGCCATTATCAAACTCACAATCCTGGACTGCATGAACCATGAGTACCATCCTTTGGGGTTATTCTTCTGAACTAAAGATATGAAAGCAGGGCCTTATTATAGAAGCAGGGTTTTTTTTTTCTTCTTCTTCTTTTTCTTGTAGATACTGATTTGTCTTCTAAAATAATCTTGAACCTTTAAAAAATAAAATAGATATATTTGTCAGGAACTGCCTCATGCATAGCAGTTGGAAGTGTTTTTACTCTAATCAAAGGTGAATTGCTGAAACAGATTCTTTAAAGTCATTTTTTGTGACATTCCTCTCACCTTCTTGTCTGTAGCCTGATTTCTCTTTTCCTAACAAAGTTCTGCTCAAACTTGCTCTCCGTGTGCTTTCTTAGTTTTGCTAACACCACTTAGAACAATGTAACACCACTTAAAACAATGTAGATGAAGGAACAACACAGACTTCCTCCGTCACTCAAGTCTTTGAATTCTGGGAGTCTTTCGATGTCTTAGCTCTCCACCTGGGGCTAGAGCTTCCTCCTGTGGGCCTGCAGGAGCCTCCCCTGCTAACCGGGTAGAGAACCCCACTGTCAAGGTTTGGAAGGAGTGCGGGTCCTCAGTAGGGACTGCAATGAACATTTCAAAATTGCTTTCACCTCCGGCTATAATGAAGGGCTTCGGGATTTGAGCTCCTCTCTAAGAAAGATCAGTGTTTCCACAGAAGAGACAACCTGGTGTACCGGTGAAGGTAGGGAGAGGCCAGGTCTTTTTAAATGGAGCTTCAAAGCCTGTCCAGGCTCATTCGCTTTGTGTATTCCAAAATGAATTCCACTCGCAGCTGGAATGTTTAGTACCAGCAGGCCCAATAGATTTTATCCACTACCCCTAGCCCTAGTGTCCGCATTCCCATTAAACACATCTAATTCAAAAGCCCAGGGAGGCATGTACGTCTCAAGCCTAACTCTCTGCTTAATTCCCTCTGTCTTTTTAAAAGCTGCTCTTCCAGAATGAATTATAAATCAACCACAGCTAATTTTCACATTGAACTGTTTATGTGTTTTTAAAGAGGAGCTTCTGGGAAGAAGCAGAAAGAAGATTTAATAAACAGAGAAGCTGCGAAGCTTCCAAAACACATAAGTAAAATTAAGAGACGGCATGTGACTCCAGATATCAGGAAAATAGATACAGGGCAATGATGGGTAACTTCTTGTGATGAGCGCAGCCTTCTTTTAAGCCTCCTGGCAGGTATTCATGGTGGCATCCTCATTTCTACAGATCCTCGAGCAGTGCTACCCTGCTCTAAGCCAGGGGGGCTCACAACGTGTCTTTCTGGTGGGAACTAGACACAACGGCCACCCAGGCACGTTCAGTGGCCACCTGCCTCCCGCCCCTACAATTGCCATTAAGGGCATTCTTCTCTTTACTCACCTAGGATTTATGCTTCGTGCCTGTTCTCCTTAGCTCCTTGCGGGAGCTTGACTATTTTGGGGTCACTTGACTAGATTTTGTGTATCATTCTGTTTAAACAAATTCCTACCTGCCTTTATCTTCTGTGCCACCACCTTCCCCAACTTTAAAGCTATATTTCTGTTGCCAGTACCCAGGCTTTTATAAGGAACGGGGACCCACAATTTCGGCCTTTGAAAAGCCATTGCTTGGAAGCTGACGTCTGCCAAGTGGAAGGATGCCTTGCATGTGTAATCCTTTGTGACCAGTCTCTGTGGAGTAAGCCAGGGCTATTCAAAGTGGTCCACAGACCAGTGCCCACCTTTGAACTCCGTGTTCCTGGGCTGAGATGAGATCAACAGAGAAATCAAGAGTAAGCATTTCACAGTCTTACAGCAATCTGGTATTGCCACAGCATCTAAGCACATAATTGTTTTTCTAATATTTCATTTTAAATTTATTTTACTAAAGTATCAGTCTGTGATGGATTGCAAATTAAAAAAATAAAAGTGTTCCCTGCTGTAAGGATGCTCCCAGCTTAGTTCTTCCAGTTCAGCATGTGGGGAAACATTGGATTGCGGCACTCTGGGCTTATTTCCACACTTAGGTCCCTCACTACTAGTCATGCACAGTGGAGTTATTATTTTTGTACTTTTCCTCCATAAATACATTTAACCTCCAAATTTTAGGTCTCAGTGGAACATGGACAATCTTCGGTATTTTAGCTGACCTCACAATGGGGCCCTCAATTCCCTGGAGTTATTCTTCTCTCTTCCCTTTTCTTCATCCTCCTAATGTACATAGTCAACTCTATGCCTTTCAAAGCCATGAGAGCCTTGCCTTCTCCATCAGGCCTCCATGCCCTGTTGGTTTTCATCCGTGGTTATGGGGGAAACCTGAGCTTGCCTCTGTATTCCTGCTCTTTCTATTCTCAGGCGATCACAGTGTCTCTAAACAGGTGTGAAAGGGTTGGATGACACCCCTTCAGTTGCTAGACTTAATTCTAGGGATGTCACATTTCCCCCATGCTATAGTTCTCTATGCCTTTTAGTAAAAAGTTAAAATCCACTCATTTGAAAGTAACTATTTTGCAAATGCAGAGTGACTTGATGGAAAAAATAAAAGCACCATTCAGAGCCTCTCTACCCCAACTATTTAGTGAAAGCTGTCACAAGAGGGATGAGTGACATATTTGAACAAGTTCTTGGGGTTTTCTCTGCACGGGGCAAACCCAGGATTCAGCAGGAGGCAAACCAGCTGCAACTTGTCATATATTAGTCAATTACCCTAATGATTTTTTTCCCCACTAAAAAGCACGAATTCAGGTTGCTTTTATATTTTATGAAGATTTTACTTTGTCTACTCACAAATATTAATTGGATTCTCTCCATGTTGATTCCAGCCTCTGGGGTTTGGGGGTCACTGCAGGTGCATGAGGGCCGGTGGAGGGGGAGTAGAGACTGGCAGGAAGTGCCTTCCTTCCCCACATCTCTGTCTCTTGCTCTTGCGAGGACAGCATTTGATTAGTCCTTTACAACCTGTTTCTCCTCAGATACAAGGAAAATACCGGAAACCACTGTGCCAATTCTGGCTGTCGCTCCTTTGAACACTGTGGGATCTGCTAGAGGAATGTGAAATAAATCCAAAAAAGGCTGCTTTATGGATCTTTGAATGTGGAGTCACAGAAGGAATCTGTCTTAGAAATCATAGCTAAAATTGGATAGTTTGTTAATTCTGTGGAAATTTTTTTTGTATTAGAATTAATCTTTAACCTAGTAGTCTTTTCTAGCCAATGCCCTCCACTCAGTACAAAATGACAGAGTTACTGAGATATAATTGAAATCTAAGACCTACATTCTGACCTCTCTCAGTAGCCTGTCTTCTTTCTGTGGTCCACGCAACCATCAGTGGTCAGTTAGTGATTGCCTCAGCGTTCTGAACAAATGTTGATGGGAATGACTGTGTTTTATTTTCTTTTAATTTCCCCCCAATCCTAAATACATATTATTAATGTTTATTCCCTTTCTAACTCATCTTTGCTCAGAAACTTGCTTCATGCCACATTGGTGATTGGTCATGTCTCTCAAACTGTTATGATAAAGGGGTAATATTGTCTGTTTTCACCTTAAACTGTGCCCCTAAACTCTTCCATGCCATCGCCTCTGATAAGGTGGAAAAGAATGCTAAGTCAAAGCAAATTTGACACCACTAATAAAAATGTAACTTAACGCACTTGTCCTCATCAAATGTTTCTGGAACATTATTTTCACGTATTAAGGATGGCTCATCCATGTACTTTAGTGTTTTATTATTGGATCAAGAGCATTTCAGAAATAGCGTAAACTTTCCTCCGTCTTTGCTTTTAAAAAAAGTCACAATTTGGGGCACCTGGGTGGCTCAGTTGGTTAAGCGACTGCCTTCGGCTCAGGTCATGATCCTGGAGTCCCTGGATCGAGTCCGGCATCGGGCTCCCTTCTCAGCAGGGAGTCTGCTTCGTCCTCTGACCCTATCCCCTCTCATGTGTTCTCTCTCTCTCATTCTCTCTCTCAAATAAATAAATAAAATCTTAAAAAAAAAAGTCACAATTTTATGGTCTTTGTCCTTACGCAGCACCACTTAAGAGTAATAATGGCAGTGCAGTAGGTTCTAGCTAAGTGGGGGTGGGGGTGGGTGGAGTGAATAGTCATGGCATGATTCAGTGAGCAGAGCAATGGAATAGGATTCTGCAGAGCTCACTTCTGTTTTGGCCTCTCCTGCCGAGAACTAGGACCACGCATTAGCCACTTGACTACTCTGTCCCATGTTCTCAGTTTTCAGAAGGGTAATGAGCACTGCCTTAGATTTTTTACAGGATTTCAGGTCAAAATCAAATAAAGAAGTAAATATGAAAGCTGTAGTTTGGCACCCCTGAAAGAGGAAAAACTAAATTGGCCAGTTTAAGAATGGTCTCCTTATAAGGATGAAATTTTAATGATCTACACTATAAACGTGAAACAAGACATTTCTGTGGGCTGAATTTGTCTGTGAACAGCTAGTCTGTGGCTTCTGCTGCATCTTCCTTCCCAGAGCAGCATGGTGTCTATGTTATTTTTGAGTAGTAGGCCCTTATCCCTCATTCTATGCCTGAGTGGGGACAAGTGGCTTGAGGATGGGGGCCAAGTTGGATTATATCAAGGATGCTGCTGGTGGCTCAGTATTTGTTGGTTGGTTTGTTATGCCATTAAACAGTTGTTTTACTGCCTTGAATGTCCTTTCCCAGGTTAATAGCCAGAGAAACAACTGTTATACCTATAAAAATAAAGGCACTCACTCTGTATATTATTTTTTGATGGATCTGATGCTGTAATCTCTAAAGAGACCAACTAGACGAGTTCATTAGAGAATAAAATTTCAAGGATAAAATAGCGTTAACTCTCTTACTCCAAATATTTTTCAAGTATGTTGTAATAAGTATTTCTTCTAGGCCCATGTTTTCCTTCACTGATTGAAAAATGTGATAAAATAATGTATCATTTAAAAGTTATACAATTTCATCCACATTATGGTTGGACATTTTAGCCATGTGACTTAGATGAGGTTGACTTCCTCCCTGTTCCAGAAGTGACCCCTGATTAGCTAAGCCAGTTAGAGTGAACTCTCTCTCCTGCCTCTGTGGTTCTGGGAAAGGTACAAGATTTGTCAGGATGCACAGAGATACAGGTAACCAAACCCTAATTCAAACAAGTTTAAAATAAGGAAATTCGTAAGTTTCCGTAGTTGAAAGTCCAGAGAGGAAGAATGGGCTGAAGGCATGGTATGATCAAGCCTCCAGGTCTATTTCTGTATCGTTCTCCTTCTCCATGTGTCTGTGCTTATCTCTAGTTGGCTGCCATGAGTCACAAGATAGCTATAAGTAGAAGTAGGAGCACATTTCCTTGTTCATGTTCAGAGAGAGGGAGAGATAGAGAGAGAGACAGAGAGACAGAGATGTTCCTTTGATGACGAGTTCACCCCAGGCCAGGTTCCCCAGGGAATGCCATGAGTTTATAAACTCATTGGCTTAGATTTGGGCTCTTAAATAAATCACTGGCACAGTAGGGGATTATCAGCAGCCCCATTTTTTTTTTCACATCATGGAGCACATTTGAAATGAAAATATTCGATGGTATACTAGGGCGAGAATGGGGCTAGAAGGCTTAGAGCTAGAAGTGAATGATCCTGGGGGCTGTGACTGACTCAGGTCACCTAGCCACTGTGACTGCTGACGAGGTCAGTGACTCAGCACTCCAAGTGTTCATTTCTAAAGTACGTTAATGAGAACCTTCAGCTGGGACTGACTTTGATCTATCCCAGACCTGGAGATGGGGTCAGTTTTCCCTGATGCAGCATTGTGGGCTCCCTTCAAGAGGGACGGATGGTTGAGATAAATTTGGGTTTGTTTAGGAAAGATGAAAAAGCTGTAGGACACTGTGTCCACTCTAGGTTTACAGCTCAGGCAGGTGCCCTTTTGTGCACGGCATCTGTCTGACCCAGGGAAGGCTATGACTAGAATGGCCTAGTCAGAGTGACACCCAGGATTTTGGCTGATGAATGTGGGAAGAGGGCCTCTCTCTTCTTCTGGATGATAGTAGAGTAGCAAATCCTATCGGTTCTAGGGAACTATTATTTTTTATCTCCACCCTCAAATTGTAAGCCCAGAAGACCAGTTTCATCATCTGCGCTACTATCATCCTTGTCTGGGCCACTAGCATCTTTTGCCTGGATGCCATGATAGTTCCTGTATTAGTTTCCTAGGGCTGCTATAACAAATTACCACACATTTTGTGGCTTAAAACAGCATTTTTTTTTTCTCTTCCAGGAATCTGGAATCAAGATGTTGGCAGGGCCATGTTCCCTCCAAACTCTCTAGAGGAGATTCCTTCCTTACCTCTTCCAGCTTTGGGTAGTCCCAAGTAATCCTCGGTTTATGGCAGCATAACTCTGCCTCAGACTCTACGTAGCCTTCTTCTTTCCGTCTCTGTGTGTCCAATCTCCCTCTGGTCCTTCTCTCAGAAGATACCTGCCACTGGATTTAGGGCCCACTCTAAGTCCAGGATGATCTCATGTTGAGATCCTTAACTTAATTATATCTGCAAAGGCCCCTTTTCCAAATAAGGTCCCATTCATAGGTTTCAGGGAAAGGATTTGGATGTATCTTTGGTGGCCACTATCCAACCCCCTACTTGTACTTCCTGCTTCTGTTCCTTCACCCCTACTGACTATTTTGCACATGGTGCAGTGATCCTTTTAAAACATGTCAGACACTTCCCTGCTCAAACCCTCCAGTGGTTTCCTGTCACCTTTGAACTAATATCCTACATCCAAACTCTGCCTACCAAGTCTCTCCCATCATGTCTTGGCTTCTTACCTCTCCCCATTTCACGCTGCTCTTCTTTTTGCTCATAGTACCCCAACTACACTGGCCCCCTTGCTATTCCTCCAGCATGCCACACAAACCCCTCTTCTTGGGGCTTTACAGTGGATGTTCCTGCTGCCTGACACTCTTTGCCTATGTCTTATCATGGCCAGTGTCTCACCCTAGTTAGGACCCAGGTGAAATGTTTCTTCCTCAGAAAGGACTTCTTTGCTCAATTTAGCTAATGTAACATTCCCATCACTCTCTTTTGCTTTACTTTATTTTTTTTTCAGGGGACTTATGAAATAAATCCCATATTTTATGTCTTGTCTTTGTGTGTTTATTATATATCTCTCCTACCAGAGTGTATGCTTTATCTTACTTGTTCACTTCTGTGTCCCCAAAACATAAACAATGCCTGGCACATTAGAAATAATAACTATTTGTTGAATGAAAGAACATAGCCCTGGCAGCATTTGGAGGATGAGTCTGACCCAAGGAAGTGGGCAGAAGTAAGAAACCCTCAGAGAAACCAAGCCTCAACTATGTTGATGTTATGGTTTCAGCCGGAAACCTGCATTGTCTCTGCCATTTCAGTCACATGAAAAATAAATTTTCGTAGACTTTAAGCCAGTTTGAGATGGAGTTCTGCCAGTTACACCTTAATGAGCCCTAAGTTAGGCACTCTCTCTTGAGTTTGTACATCTCTGTGAACTTAGAACAAGTGCCAGTCTTCTTATTTCTGTTCCATTGATAATGAAGTAGGTGGAAGTTTCAGTGTAATTCCTTCACCTTCCAAGTTTGAAAAGCAGCAATCTCAGTATTGACAGCAGAATCTAGTGCTAGCAAGTATACATTTTAGAGTGTAAATCATCTCCCAGTGATGTGGCTTGGAATGCAAATAATTTTATGCCTAATCCTTATCAGCGTTTAGTCGTTGACTTAAATTCAATGTTCTGTGACATGCCTGCCCTTCTTCTTGGTTGTCATTGTCTGTTGAGGGCTTATTTGAGCATATTGGTATTTTAGATAGGGAACATAGTGAATTGTCCAGGAAGAGATGGTAATAATGTTGTGGAATAACATTTTTGAGGGGGGGTTGTATTTATTTTCCTGGAAATCACCTTTCTTCCTCTCCCCCTTTTGCCTGCCTGACACTCTCCCTGTGTCCTTCAGGTAGGATCCTCTAGGCCTATTTCCTCCATGTTCATGACAGGTTAGAAAGAAAAGCATGACAGTTTGGAAAGAAGAGCAAAAGTCCTCTTCCTGGCTTCCCCTTCTCAGGATAGTGGAGACAAATTTGGGTTTGGGGCATGGATAGAATGTTGACAAGAAGCACCTAGAAGGAGTGCAGGCTTCTTTGATGCTCAAGTAGAAGACATTATCTTAGACTGATGGAGAGAAGACAAAAGAGGAGGGAAGGAGAAGTGAGCAGAACAGTTACACAGTGTCCCAAAGATGGTGGCCTTGTGGCCTATTTTCTGGATTAGGGTTCTGGAGAAGAGAGCATGTCTTTGGTCAGTGGCACTGGGCTTCAGCAGAGTGGTTCTGTGCCTTCCAGAGTGGCATGGAAGCAGTAATGCACACAGCTGGGTCTGCAGCAGCTGTGTAGACCATTAAACAGATTCTGTAGCACAACCAGCATGCACTGATAAACCAGTAATCCCATCAATCTGCTGGGACTCTGGAGTCTCAGAAGATGCACTCGAGGACAAGTAATGCTGAGGGTCACATACCACCTCTTAATGCCTAACTCTTGTCTGAGACCCCCAGAATTAATTTTTTTTAATTTAATTATGTTATGTTAGTCACCATACAGTACATCATTAGTTTTTGATGTACTGTTCCATGATTCATTGTTTGCATATAACACCCAGTGCTCCATGCGATACGTGCCCTCCTTAATACCCATCACAGGGCTAACCCATCCCCCCACCCCCCACCCCTCGAAAACCCTCAGTTTGTTTCTCAGAGTCCATAGTCTCTCATCATTCGTCTCCCCCTCTGATGTCCCCCCTTCATTTTGCCCTTCCTTCTCCTAATGTCCTCCATGCTATTCCTTATGTTCTATAAATAAGTGAAACCATATGATAATTGACTTTCTCTGCTTGATTTATTTCACTTGGCATAATCTCCTCCAGTCCTATCCATGTTGATGCAAAAGTTGGATATTCATCCTTTCTGATGGCTGAGTAATATTCCATTGTATATATGGACCACATCTTCTTTATCCATTCATCCATTGAAGGGCATCTTGGCTCTTTCCACAGTTTGGCTATTGTGGACATTGCTGCCTTGAACATTGGGGTGCATATGGCCCTTCTTTTCACTACATCTGTATCTTTGGGGTGAATACCCAGTAGTGCAATTGCTGGGTCATAGGGTAGCTCTATTTTTAATTTTTTGAGGCACCTCCACACTGTTTTCCAAAGTGGCTGTACCAACTTGCGTTCCCACCAACAGTGTAAGAGGGTTCCCCTTTCTCCACAACCTCTCCAACATTTGTTGTTTCTTGCCTTGTCAATTTTTGCCATTCTAACAGGTGTAAGGTGGTATGTCAATGTGGTTTTGATTTGAATTTCCCTGATGGCTAATGATGATGAACATTTTTTCATGTGTCTGTTAGCCATTTGTATGTCTTCTTTTGAAAAGTGTCTGTTCATGTCTTCTGCCCATTTTTTGACTTGATTATTATTATTATTTTTAAAGATTTTATTTATTTATTTGACAGAGAGAGACACAACAAAAGAGGGAACACAAGCAGGGGGAGTGGGAGAGGGAGAAGCAGGCTTCCCACTGAGCAGGGAGCCCGATGTAGGGCTCAATCCCAGGACTCTGATATCATGACCTGAGCCAAAGGCAGATGCTTAACGACTAAGCCACCTGGGCGCCCCTTGATTATTTGTTTTTTGAGTATTGAGTTTGAGAAGTTCTTTCTAGATCTTGGATATCAGCCCTTTGTCTGAAGTGTCATTTGCAAAAATCTTCTCCCATTCCATGGGTTGCCTCTTTGTTTTGTTGGCTGTTTCCTTTGCTGTGCAGAAGCTTTTTATCTTGAAGTCCCAAAAGTTCATTTTCCCTTTTGTTTCCCTTGCCTTTGGAGACATGTCTTGAAAGAAGTTGCTGTGGCCAATGTCAAAGAGGTTACTGCCTATGTTCTCCTCTAGGATTTTGATGGATTCCTGTCTCACATTGAGGTCTTTCATCCACTTTGAGTTTATCTTTGTGTATGGTGTAAGAGAATGGTCGAGTTTCATTCTTCTGTATATAGCTGTCCAATTTTCCCAGCACCATTTATTGAAGAGACTGTGAGACCCCCAGAATTCAGACACAACCCCAAATTGATTTTGGAGCATTGGAGCCCAAACTGGGAATTAAATTATTATGGAATAAAAAAGAAAGCTGCATTTTGCACACCATACTTGTGGCTTGCATGTCATACCTTGCATAAAATATTTGTTTTTTTTCTTTATGACTGAATCCCCTAGGAGTTACAAGAAGACATTACTTCTAGGTGGATAAAGCCTCTTTGTAGTTATAAGGGCAGCCCACAAAATGTTCATTGTTGGATAAGCAGGCTTCCGCCTTCCTGGTCATTAAGTAAATGCTACAAATCTGGGCCAAGGCCAGGTTTTCTGAACTGAGACGTGGAGAGGCCATTTTGCTATTTTGAAAGAAACTTGACTGGAAAAACAAACTACTCTATCAGCATTAGACCTGCTAATATTTGTTATTTCTATATCCAGTAGAAAAGTATGCAGGTAGAATAGTGTGTCAGTGAACTTTCTGATCAGAAGAAAATCCTATCCCAGCCAGTGCAAATTAATTTGGTTAGTATATTTTACTTAATAAATAAGTTTCATGCCTCTTGTTGCTGCCACAAAAGGAAGGGAATTAGAATTTTAAGATTATCCTTACATTAATGTGTGCTACGCTTTTGTGTTACATATTTGGGACTGGTAGAGATCTTCACACCATTCCTTTATAGCCCAAAGTTTCATTAATACATTTGATTGACATAAAATAACATCAAACTACTTTTATTTGGTGATTATCACAGGAAGTTGGCAAATCCTTCCCTCCCTAAGCCACCATTACTAATCTGTCTGGTTCTGTGATTCCCTCTGACACCACTTCTCCAATTCCCTGACACCAACTGGATGTCCAACAATTTGATTCAGTTTTGACACTATTTACTTGGAGTTAGTGTCAGATCCCTCAGTCCTATAAGACTGCCCCCACTTTAGATGCCAGCTGCAAGTCCTGGGCCGACCAATACTTCTGACCAACCAGCTATACACTGGACCTTTGCTTGATAATTTGCTAAAACAACTTACGGAACTCATGAAAATAATTTCCTTATGTTTCCTTATGTTTACTGGTTTAATATAAAGGATGCAACTCAGGAACGACCAAATGGAAGAGAGGCATAGGGCAAGGAATGAGGGTAAGGTGGGGTGGCATTTCCATACTCTCTTTGGGTGAGCCACCTTCCCAGCACATCAGTGAGTTCAACAGCCTGGAAGCTCTCCAAACACCATCATTTAGGGGTTTTTATGGAGGTTTTATTATGTAGATACAATTGATTAAGTCATTGACCGTTGGTGATTGAACTCAATCTCTCCTTTTCTGCAGCAGTGGGTGGAGGATGAGTGGGCTTAAAGTTCCAACTCTCTAATGATGGTTTGATGTTTTTGGTGACCAGCTGCCACCCTGAAGCTAACTAAAGGCTCAGCCAGGAGTCATCTTATTAGCATACAAAGAGCCTTCTTGTCTTGCCTAATTGGAAACCCTTGGATCATCTGCAGAGAGTAAGATTCTCTTGATCAGGAAACCCGATTGCCTTTTATAATGTTGCAATCTTTCTCCACACTCTTGCATGTCTTCCACTTTATTGCTCCTCATCTTCATCTCCTTTCCTTCCCACTAAAGGCACCCAGTGTACTGTGTTTGATATATAAGTGCATAAATGACATATGCATTTATCCTTAGCTATGTATATACACTGAAAACTACATAGTATTTATTTTTGTGAATATGTGTTGTAAAATTTACTTAAATACTGTTGTACTATAGAGACAGTTTTATTTTTTTTTTTTTAAAGATTTTATTTGTTTGACAGAGAGAGAGACAGTGAGAGGGGGAACATAAGCAGGGGGAGCGGGAGAGGGAGAAGCAGGCTTCTTGCCGAGCAGGGAGCCCGATGTGGGACTCGATCCCAGGACCCTGGGATCATGACCTGAGCCGAAGGCAGACGCTTAACGACTGAGCCACCCAGGCGCCCCGAGACAGTTTTATTTCTTACATATTTCTTTCAACAATATATTTTTGTTATCAGGCCATGTTACTGTATGTATTTGTTTGTCACTTCATGGTATTCATCCACCATGTGTTACTTATCCGTATTGCTAGAGATGGACATGACAGTGATATCCAACAACTCACTTCCACAAAGAGGCTGCCTTGAGGATTCTTGTACATGTACCTCTTTCACATGTAGAACTATGTCTGGGTTTCTTTGAGGGTATATGTATTGCTGGATATTTGGTTATACATGTTTAATTTCAGAAAGCCTTACCAAATTCCTTTCCAGAATAGTGATGGAGAGAAAAACAAATGTTCTCTGTACTTCAAGGTTATTTTGGCTGGTCTAAGAATTAAATTGACGTGAGACAGATTAACAGGAGAAAACCTATTTTGATTACATATGTTTGGGGGCTCCCAAAGAATTTGAGGCTCATGGGCAGTCAGATAATTGAGGCTCATATGCCTTCCAGAGCTAAGGAGAAGGGGGTAGGGTCTGGGTCTTCAAAGGGAAAGAAGACAATTCACAAAAGATGAAAAGGAGTAAATGTTTGATAAACAAATGTTTGCCAGACCATATAAAAACAATGGGACAGAGGAATTTCTACAAACAGACTCTGCTAAATTTCCCCCTTTTTACCACCGCTAGTTCATATATACTGTTGTTATCTATGTTGATAGCTCCCTTCCTGGAGCAGGCCCTCTACCTAAATTCTTTCAGGCAGTTGGCGGGGAGATTGAAGTTTCTTCTGAGCCTTCTGTTTCTTAAAAATACTCAGCTTAAAATAATTCACATGCCAAAGAGACACATTTTGGGGTTGCAAATTTTGTTCCCTGTAATAACTTCACCAATCTACCCCCCTCCCAACTTCCAACCCCAGCAGCAGCACACGAGGGTCCCCATTTCCCCACGTGCGTCCATATTTGGCAATTATGACTTTCTCTTTTGTTTTTCTTTTTAACAATCTGAGGAATGTAAAGTGTTATGAGGGTAAAATATTGTTTTCATTTGTGTTTTTCTTATTCCTAGTAAGGTCAAGCATTGTGAGCCATTTGATTTTTCTTCTGTGAATTACCAACAATTCATTTCCTCTGCCCATTTTTCTACTGGGTTTCTTGTCTTTTTCTTGCTGTTTGTTCTAGTTCCTGGTGTGTTCTAAATAGCATTTCCACATTGATTTTGACATTGCAAATGTCTTAATCTGTCACAATCTCTGTTTAGTGTTGTGTAAAGTAAGCTTCACTTTAAGTCAAGGTTTCTATAGTTCTAGTGCCACTTAGGCATTATTTCCCAGCAATTACCTCTTTCATCTGGGTTTTCTCAATTCATTATTGTATTAATTCTAAGGTTGAATTTTTCCAAAATAATCTATTGTGTCTGAGTTATTTTCCCCCATTCATTCTGCATTTTGCTTATTTTCTTTTTTTCCCTAGTTTTATCAGAACTTTATTGATCTTATTAGTCTTTTCAATGAATTTTATTAAACTTCACTACTTTTTTTTTATGATCTGTTTCATTGATTTTATACTTATCTTTGTTATTTCCTTTCTACTTGACTCTTTGTGTTTACTTACGGCTCTTTTTCTGATTTTATTTTGAATTGAGTGCTTTGCTCATTTGCTTTCATGCTTTCTTGGTTTCTGACAAATATATTTAAGGCTACAACTTTCCTTTTAAGCACTCCTTTAGTTGCATACCAAATTTTTGATGTTTTATCACTGTTTAGTTCAAATATTTTATAATTCTCCTTATAATTTCCTCTTAAATATAATGATTGTTTAATAAGTATGATATTTTGTTTTTGGATACGAGATTTAAAAGTCTATCCTTTTGGATTGATTTTAAATTTTATTATATCATGATTATGCAACAGTCTCCATGATCTTGATCCTGTGGAATTTATTGAAACTTCCTTTGTGATTGAGTACATAGTTAATTTTGTAAATATCCACGTGTTTTAAAAGGATGTGTATTATTTTGGTGATGTAAATTTTTATGTGTCAATAAATTCAGAATGAACAATGTGTTATTTAGCTCTTCCATGCAGTTGGTTATTTTGGAGTTTGATCTATCAGTTTCTGAGTGGAGCATCTTGAATCATAAAGTACAAAGACTGAGATTTACTTCTCAGGCTTCTGTTTATTGCATTTTGTGGACATATTGCTAGGTTGATATAAGTTCCTGGTGATTATTTCTTTTTGATCTATTTTTTTTCTCAACAGTACTTTACTTTGTGTCTGCTCTGTTATCAAACCCACTTGATCTTAATTGTTATATTTTACATATCTAGTGTGTCCAGTTGGTTCTTCTTTCTGTCCCCTTGTTTCGGCTTCTGATTTGTAATATCCTTCCTTATCTTCCTAAGACTCCTTAATGAGGTCATTAAATTTATTCTTTGGTCTTGTCTATTCATCGTGCTTTCTCTGGCGTGAGTTGTTTACTTTGTTGTTTTTTTTCCTCATAGCTGTTATTCTTCTAAGATGGATCCATAATTTTATTTGGAGCTTCTATTCCTTACAGGTATTGACCTCTTATGGTGACGTGAGTATTGGGGCAAGGGCTCAAGACTAACTTTAGTTTGTGTATGTATGCCTGCGAGTTGGGGCAGAATTACCTCAAAATCAAGAGCCTGTGCCCTGGCACTTATCTTTCTTAAGAAATAACTTGGTCAGTTGTAGTCACCGGGGTCCTGTGGTTGAGGGGGCGGGGTGTGCAGGAGAAAGCCTCCAGGCCTGGCAAATCTATTGATCATTGCTCTTACCTGGTTGCTTGAGTGATCAGTGCTACTTCACAGTCCTTGCCTACTGCTTGCTGCTGGTCTGGCTGCTATGTTAATCCTTTCAGTAGTGACTGGGCAGGCAGTGGCCCACTTCTGTTCTTGCAGGGAAAACAATGGGCAACTCCTAAAAGCTTCCCTCCACCCTCCAATCTGCTGGTTAGCAGTACTAAACTCTCTTCCTTTTTTGGGGGAAGAGACTTTGTTGTTTCTTCCCTAATCTCAACCTGGCCACTTTGTCATTGCATTAATTTACCAAGGACGTTGCCCTCCCTCTTACTTCGGTGCCATTTCCAGGATGGGATTGGGGAAGGGATAGATAGGAAGAGAGCTGGCTAGTTACTTGTGCTGGTCGTGTTTTCACTGAAGGGAAGCAGAATATGCCACCCCAAAAATATGACTGTAGCAGTTTAGGACATGCCACTTCAAAATATGCCACTTTGATATATTGATAATTTTGAGCAGTAGGCAGTTGAAAGGCAGCAAATGCAGGGAGAGACTTTCTCTGAGCTCCTCTTATCTGCCAAAAGGCAGGTCCTCCAAAAGAAACCCAGTTGTCATAGATCTCCTCTTGGAGTTTTGTCAACCAGGGAGGATCAACTCCTATCACAAGGAAGGAGACTAGAAGTCGACACTACAGCCAAACAAACTGTCACAAACTACCATACCTTCCATTTATTCTTCTCTGGGCCCCACTCATCTTTCTAAAAATCATTTACTCTCTTCTAAGAGGACTTCCAGCCCCTCCCCTTTCTCTATTAAGATGGTATTTAACCCTGAACTCTACACCACCGCGGGGAGTTACTCATTTTTGCAGGGGTATCTCCAATGTATACATGAGATATACATGTTAATCAACTGCTGTTTGTGTTTCTCTTGTTAATCTGTCTTTTATTACAGAGGTCTCAGCTAAGAACCCAGAAGGGTAGAGGGAAAATAATTTTTCTCCCTTATATCACCATAAAGAAAGACATTTTCAAGCTCTAATAACTTGGCACCATTTCTTTTAAGATGTTTCTTATAATGAAACAACCTCCTGTAGTGTTTCTCCTTACACAGTTTTGCTGCAAATATGTAAATAGTTTAGCACAGTTCCTGGCACAAGAGTACATAAAAAACACAATTAGTCTGTTATCATGTTAATGTTACTATTTATTTAAAGTCACTCTAAGGTAGTAACTTATAGATACTTAGACATAGTAACTGCAACATTTGCAATTGACTGTGATTTGGGAGATAAAAGGAACAAATATACATGTAAAAATTTGCTTCTGGATGTTTACATATGACTTCTTTTTTACATAAAAATGACTCAGCAGGACAAAAAAATATTTTTATAACAGTAATGTTGACATATTATTATCGATTCCATATATATTAAAATGCAACCTGTATTATATCAGTGATGATTATGTAAGAGCATGAACTTCAGTCTATTAATAGAATCAGTCAAAGACTCTTGGCTTAGATGTGAATTGAAGTCCTAACTTAGTTCTCAGTATTATTGTAGGGTGATTTAAGAATTTCTAAATGTTGTGGTCTTTGTGTGGTCTCTTTACTTTTTTATTATTTAAATTTTTTTCTTTCCTCTTAAAATGGGAAGCAGAGTAGAGGAAGAGTGTTAATATTTCATGAAATTCTTACCTGGTGCCTAGTACTCTGCTTGGCCTTTTCCATATATGCTCTTACTTAGTTGTCACAACAAGCATATACGCCAGCTATTATCATTTCCATTTTTAAAATGAGGAAATTGGAACTTCAAAGGGTTACATAATTTGCTCATTCACAAAACTAAGTGCCAGAGCTATGATTTCAATGTAAATCTGTAGTGCCTTTTGTGTTCATGCTCCTATACCAGTGCTTCTCAAACTTCATGTGTATGTGAGTCACTTCCTTGGGATCTTATTAAAATGCAGATTCTAATTTCATAGTCTGAGGGGGGCCTGGGAGTCTACATTTCTAACATGCTCCCAAGTAATGCTGAGACTGCTGGTCTATGGGACACACTTAAAAAATTTTTTTTAAAATAATGATTTCATACTAGCCATTTGGATAGTTGAATGGGGCTGCAATACCAGTGTTGGGGGTAACCAGGATTCCAGTTGCACCAACTAGCTGCAGATGAAGTTGTACCACAAACCCTGGGAAGTGGTTTTATCTTTTTATTATTCTTCCTAGTTCCAAGTAGTTAATGCTCAAGAGGCATTTTCTTCTTCTTCTTTTTTTTTTTTTTTTTAAGATTTTATCTATTTATCAGAGAGAGAGAGAGCAAGCGCAAGCAGGGGGAGCGGCAGGCAGAGGGAGAAGCAGGCTCCCTGCTGAGCAAGGAGCCTGGTGCGGTACTCCATCCCAGAACCCTGGGATCATGACCTGAGCCAAAGGCAGTTGCTTAACTGACTGAGCTACCTAGGCATCCATCAAGAGGCATTTTTTAATAGGCTTTCTGTCCTGTTCTCTTGTCTACTCACTAGCCCCTACTATTTTATTTAAAGAATAGTTAGTCCATGTATGGGGCCAAAACATGATCATGTGTAGGTTTGGTTCTATTTTATGTATTCATACATTAACAGAAGCTGAAGCTTCTTTGACTATCTTGTATACTGTTCCATGGAACCTAGCTAGTGGTGTTACTGGCCACTAACTCACAGTTTTATTTTACCAGATTCATGTCGAGTGGGAAACTTCTTATGTTTCATGTACACTATAATCATATATCAAAAAAGGGTTATTTGCTTGTTGATTGAGTAGCCATTTAGTTCCTATCTATTCACATTTTCCTGGGATTGTAGGAAATGTCACTTCATAAAGAACAGAGTGAGTGTCTTGGAGATATGCTGCTTATGACTTGGTACAGCTGCTCTGCTCTTCAATTAACATTTGAAAACATTTAAAGAATCAGAAAGCTTTCTAGGGCCATGTTCACAAATGAAAGCAAAAATGTAGACTTTTCGATGATGTATTTTCTAAGGAGGAGACTGATCAGAGCATGGCCAGGGATGACCAAAGTTCAGAACGCTATGCTATGCAAAGAAGAGCTGCAATCAGGCACATTGAAACCTCTAGAAACATCTCAAGTTTGGACTCAAGCATCACTGTCTCTCTAAGGAGCTGTTGAGCTGGATTGTATGTTGCTCTAGAAAAAAAAAAAACAACAAAAACAAAACACCTTTTATTAAATGGAAAATAAGGGAAACTGATTATTAAGGAAAAAGGAGATATAGCCACAACAGCTTTTTGGAACACTTAGGAGCACAGTAGTTGTTTTCTGTTCATCGTCAAAAAATATTTTGTTAAAAATGTTGAAAGAAAATGTATCTTTTTAATCTTTGTTGGAGTTGTTAAAATTAATTAGTATACATGTTTATAACAAACAATTCAGAGATATATAAAGAGAGTATGTATTTCCTCCTACTCTTGGTCTATTCTGCACCTCATCTACTGTGGGAAATAAATAATTTATTTTTATTTTATTTTTAGAAAAAGGTTTTGACTAGGAGATACAGTCATATGGTAAAAAATTTAAAAGGTACAATGGGGATTAAATGAGTCTCTTTTTCCTCTCTGTTCCTTAGACACCCACTGCCCTTCCTGAAGGGCAGTGAATGTTGGTACTTACTTGTATATCTTTACAAATTTGTTTTATTCATGTATAAGTACATATATATTTTTTATTTTTCTTCTTAACTTTTTAGACACAGAGTAATATCCAACAGTCACTGTCCTTCACCTTGCACATTTCCCTTTACAATAGATCTCAGAATCTGTTCCATCTCTGTATGTAAAGAGCTTGTCATTCCTTCTTTGGTGTATGGTTCTCCATTACATGGCTGAACCATGATTTAGGAACACTCTTCTACTGATGGTTCCCTATTGATTCATGTCTTTTGCTATTAAAAGCAATACTGCAATAAATAACTTTATAAATAGGTCATTTTGTACTTGTGTAAACAAATCTGTAGGATAAATTCTTAGGAGTGGATTGCATGGTCAAATGGTACATGGATTGTAAATTTGGTGCTGCAAAATTGCCCTCCCTAAAAGACATACAAATTTATGTTCCCCCTATTGATACATGAGAGTGATTTCCCCCTAAAACTTTGCCAAAATTCTATGGTTGAAATTGACTGTGTTGTGTGTTTTTAATTTACCTTTCTCTATGAGTGAGGAGGAACATGTGTTCAGATATTTAAAAGCCATGTTTATTTCCTTTTGGTAAATTGTTCATACATGAAAGATGTAAAGACTAATAGAATAGGAATCTTTGGGATTATGGAACTGAATTTTTATTGGGATGACTTTTATAATTTTCCAGTGAGAGAAAGCTTTCCTGGGTTCTTGCTATATGTATCATTTATATTTTGTTCCACCTTTTTTTGGCTTACCAGAAGTGGTTTTGAGTTAGATCAAGAGCCTGTGGGAAAGCAACGAATACCTTTATTCTAAGAGTGCTCCTGATTCCACAACTGTCTGTTGTTGTCACTTAGGATGGTAAGGGTTGTTGACAGAGGTGGTTTGACATTCACAGGACAAATGGTTAAATGAAATTCATGCTTTTCTTGTCCCTTTGGGCCTGGGTTCCAGGCAGCTTATCAGAGTCAGTAGGAGTTAGTTATGAATAATAAGTCAAATGGACAACTCCCACTAAAATTATTTTTAGCCAGGTGTGTTAACTTTTGCGGCTGTTATGTCCATGCTCATCATAAACTTCATAATAAAACTGATTGGAATTTGAATCCTGGGTCCATCACTAACTTGCTATGTGACCTTGAACACTTAGGGTCTTTGAGCTAATTTTACCTTTCCTATAAAATGAAAAGACTACTCTGCACTTGGCAGGGTTTTTGTGAGGAGGAAGGGAGATGAGGTACCAAGCACTTAGTGTATCCTGGACACCTAATGGCTGCTTTATGATTATGTGCTAAGTTACACAGACTTAAAGTTAGGCAGACCTGGGTTCATACCCAGACCATATCCCTTACAAGCTGCGTGTCCATGGGGAACTTCCTCAGCCTCACCACGCCTCAGTTTGCTCCTTATAAAATGGGGATAATAACTGTCCTTCATCAGGTTGATATGTCAAGTGTGTAGCACTGTGCCAGACACATAAGTACTCAATAAGTGGTAGCTATTTGTTTTTATTATTGTCATTATCATTCTCTTTGGCAATTTTCTTAAGCTTCCTTTTATCCTGAGCCCTTCTGTTGAAAATTGGCCGGCATGCTCCCACTATTATTCTTTCCCTATAGTCATGCTGTGACATTTGAGTCACTGTATGATTGAATCTGCCAGGCACTTCTTTTGGATCTGCGTGGAGATGCGGGGATTCCTGCTGACATAAGCCCCCAGGGACACTTCTTGGGCCTGGGCCAGCACCCCTTTCTTTTTTTTTTTTTTTTTAAAGATTTTATTTTTTTATTTATTTGTGAGAGAGAATGAGAGACAGAGAGCACGAGAGGGAGGAGGGTCGGAGGGAGAAGCAGACTCCCCGCTGAGCAGGGAGCCCGATGCGGGACTCGATCCCGGGACTCCAGGATCATGACCTGAGCTGAAGGCAGTCGCTTAACCAACTGAGCCACCCAGGCGCCCCAACCCCTTTCTTTTCTTAAGAGTTGCAAGGATTGGTCCACCCACTCTCTTCTGACTGCCACCACCTGCTCTTTCCTTTACATTTCTCTTCTGTTAGGTTCTGGAATGGGACAAAATAAACATCTAGTGGGTGCAGGGAGGAAGGAGGAAGAATGCAGATCATGGAATTAGGAGATCTGGGTTTTAGACCTGGCTCTTGTCATGTATTTACTTGTGCAAAATGAGAGATTCCTATTCAGTCTCAAAACTTCTACCAGCTCTAATATTCTCTGATGCTCTCCTATGTAGAGCTTGGGAGGCAGCATAGGACTGCATATGCTACGGTGCTTGCTCCACGCTTCTATGAAGCGGTGTAGCCGGGTGGAAAGAGCACTGCCTGAGCCTAAGTGTATTGGTGGTATTGCCCCAGGCAGGTTATTTAAATCTTCTGGGGTCCAGTTTCATAATCTGTGAAATGGGCATTGGATTTCACGGAGGTTTTAGAGTCAGATGGTCATAAGTTAAAATCTTGGCTCTACCACTCTTAGGCTGCATGACTTTGGCAAGTTACATAACCTCATGGAGCTTCAGTTTTTCCATCAAAGGCAACCAGGGCATAATAGGACTTCAGTGGGTAGCTACTAGCAGCTGTGAGGAGGAGGAGAATGAAAGTGATGATGTTGCTGCTGCTGATGGTAACTTTGCAACTTCCCCCTTTTCCTTATAGTCCTGTTTCCTTTTAGTCTGCAGCAGTAAATCCTTCAGAAAGTCTGAAAAGAACCATGAAGTTACAGATCAGAATCTGAAACCTAGGACTGTCTGGTTTCAAAGGCCATGTTCTTTTTTTTCTTTCTTTCTTTCTTTCTTCCTTTTCTCTTTCTTTCTTTCTTTCTTTCTTTCTTTCTTTCTTTCTTTCTTTCTTTAAGATTTATTTATTTATTTTGGAGAGAGAGAATGTGTGTGAGTGAATGCACATGGTGGAGGAGGGGCAGAGGGAGACAGAGAATCTCAAGCAGATTCCCCGCTGGGCATGGAGCCTGAGGCAGGGCTCCATCTCGCAAACCTGAGATCATGACCTGAGCTGAAACCAAGAGTCAGATGCTTAACCTACTGAGCCACCCAGGTGCACCTCAAAGCCCATGTTCTTAACCACCCTGATATACAGCCTGTTAAGACAAGTATTAGATTTCATGGGATTAAGATTTTATAAAAATAAGTGAGAGTTCTACATGTAAGATTTTTCTCCTAATCAACCCTTCATCTGCCTGGAGCGGGAGTGGGTGCAGGATGGGTGGGAGCAAATAGGGGATAAATTATGGGAACAAAAGGAGAAAGTGCTGAAATTCAGCCT